>NC_134483.1:465955238-466245960 GCF_040206685.1 Ascaphus truei | reverse complement strand
ACACAGACTTACTTCTTCAACTCTCTCCAACGCTCTCCCACAACGCACTAACTTTGGGCAGTGCTGTGCCTTATATACCTCAGGAAACAGGCACATCTCTGATGTCACTAACTGTGGACTCAGAGTATAGCCACTCCCATCCATACATGGGCACCTCACCAGGGTGTGAGGGCAAACCTCCATGATTACTGCTGGAATCCCTGTAACTTACCAGGTTTACTGCCAGCAGGAGAGACAACTGCAGACCATTTTACAGAATGGCTACAATCTCCCCCTGGTGAATCCCTACCGTCCCAGCTGGGACCTAAATTTGGTGTACCTTTGTCCAGGAAGCACTGTAAAATAGAACACATAATTAATCATAACAACATTACTGTTTTCATAATTAACGTTGTAGCGCTCACTGACCAGCAGGAGAGACTTATCTCAGAAACAGACCTCGCTATACTGTCTGCCTAATAATAGTGTCGAGGATCTGGTTTCTTCACCTCCCTACCTGCCATATCGGTTACAGTGATGCTGTATTCCCGGGGCAAGCCACTCTCAGGTCTATATACAGCCTTGTGCATGTATATACTGCGCCCGATGCTCCACACTCTTATTAGCTGAGAGATTCTTTCTTCCGCTCTGCGCCCAGTAATTGTGCCCCCTTTATTCACCATATACATTTCTATCGTTTCTCGTAGCCACCCATCCCTCTGATCCTCTATCTCCTGCATGATGGGTTCGGGGACATAGGGGTACTCTAATCCATGTGAGCTTTTTTACTTTGCTACAATGGCCCTTTCAGCTCGGCTGGCCCTTATCAACTTGGTGTTACCTGCTCTCCCTGGCAGCACCCATGACAGGGGTTCGTCTGGTTCTACCGGATCTTCCAATTTGCTTGGACCCAATGGCTCTATTAGCCCTCGACTAATATCGTACCATCGGTACTGCATTGCTTTCAAATGAGCCTCCTCCGTGAACTCTCCCTTGGCCCACCAATAGTGTACCACCCCATCTCGCTCTAAGATGAACCTGGTTCTATCCATCCATGCCTCGTATCCCTCAAATAAGGGGGCCCACCACCGGGTCTCCCTAATCTCCTCTGGAGCTGACTCCACCTACTCTCCCTCTTCTAGTTACCCCCAGGAGGACACCCCGGATGTCCCGGCAGACCGGGACTGAGAACTTACCCTCTTGGGCCTACTCTCTAGTGTGACACTCACAACACTTAGGCAGTCACTCGATACGGACACTTGCCGAGAGTACCTCCCACCCACCGAACCATCATCGGATGTAACACAGTCCAAGCTCCCCCCAGTCCGTTCATCAGAAGTGACCCGGGAATCCCCTGACATCCCTAAACTCGATAAGGAACCAAAGGAAAAGGTGGTTGGGGCCAGGGCTTTAACTAGGGCCTTGGGTTTAGCTAGGGCTGGGGATTGGGCATAGGGCCGGACAGTCGGTATTCGCGGGGCTGCGACCCGCTCTTCATCGTTACCTGGTCCGGTGCCACCGCATGGTCTCTCTGCTTCTCTGGTCTCACTGCTCTCCGGCTTCCGCATCGATCGCCCGCTCCTCTTCGACTTAGGCGATCGGCTGACACTGCTCGAGCGAGGAGGCGCAGCCATCTCCCAGTCGGCTCCGCCCTGGCCGCCGGAAATGAGATCCTGGAACGCACGTGACTCGTCGCCATCTTGGGTTGGGTCCCCAAGCGAGACCTCTTCCTCCACTACGACATCCGGCAACGCCTTTTTCCGCTGTGGCACCGCTTGGGCCTGGCACCATCCCTCCTCCGCCGTCGCCACCCTCGGAGCCTGGTAAAAGCATGGACTTTGCTTACCGCTCCGTGGTGTCGGGGTGGATCTGCCGCCATCGGAACCGCTGGTCACCACGGCCGTGGGACTTCGCCTCTCGGGCTGCCGCTGCACGGGCGATATCCTGCTCCGCTCACCGACGACACAGGTGAGTGGCATTTTCTTGATAGTGCTGCCGCTGTGGCTCACCGGCGATCGGGTCGTCACCGCCGTGGGACTTGCAGGTTCCTCGTCCCAGGAATCCAACTTTGCTTTAGGAAGGGACACTCCGCTCGGTGAGCGACGGTGAGCCTCCCTTTTATCAACGCGTCAGTGACTGTTTCTCTCGTCTGGCTCAGCTTTGATAGCCGTGCCCGATCCCCTTTCTCCGGGATCAGTAGACTCCCTCCAGAGAGCACCGGGGAGTTCCGCCGATATCATGGCTACATCTCCCGCGGCTTCTACTGCATGGACCAGCACGGATGTTGGCATTGGCCACAGATATTGCAGGCCACATTGCGCGCATCGCGCTGTAGTGCTCACAGCACTCCCCGGCAGGCGACACTGTAGGCATAGGCATGCCACTGTCTCGTTACCAGCCACTCGAAGTATCAGGAAGCCTCCTGGAGCCGAGTAGGGATGGGTTGATATCAGAGATCCCTCCTCAGATTTGCAGGCCATGGTCACTATAGGAGGCACTCTCCATAGTGGTCTGTTCTGCTCGCTGGCTCCTCACAACTGAAGTGCAGGGGCTGGTTTGGCAACCCCTCCTCCAGCTAACTCCATCCACATCTGCCAAAACTGGAACCCACTCCCCCTGGTTGAGACTAGGGGGAGGTCCCTTAAATCTGTCAGGTGACCCAGCACCGGTGCTGAGTTAGTCATAGTCCATGAGGGCGCGGCTTCAGCTTTCACGCCATACTCCCCATCAGGGTGGGGTTTTCCTGTTGGCGCCACTCCTGGCCAACTATCTGCAAGTTGAGAATTTGCAACAGTTTCTGCAACTGGCCCACGCGGTTTCCCAGGGAAGCGGGAACCGCCATTTTGGTTTGCAATGTCAATCTTGTTAACGGTTGAGGTAGCATTTGACTGTTTGTACGTCGACTGACAAGCAAGTCCATTATGTTCCTCATATCTCACAACAATGTCCTCCTCACTGTCATCAGGGTTAGTACCCCAAGGTCCTAGGCAGGACCAACACGGCGCAGCCACAGCTTTCGCACCACTCCACAGCAGGCTTACAAAAGTCGCATCTGTAGCTTGCTCTTCACCCGCACACATGCAATGTGCGCTCTCTCCCTCAGCCTCCGTCCGCCATCTTGGACCTTCCGCACCGTGCGGATCCTCCATTCTTGCGGTCGCCATTGGGTTACTGTATATTGTTTTATTGTACATGGAGCTCCTCTCATTCATTGTTCAGCTGCCACACCAATACAATAAAAATGCCTTGTGCACCACCTTGTGTACCTAATGTAGATCTGACTCGTGTTTGCACTACCTCAGGCTAGGCTCACTCTTTCTGTGTCTGCTGTATCTCCTTCCTTCCAGTCTGTGCTCCCTTCGGTAAGTGGTCTGGAATGGGATAGAGTACTCTGGCTCTTCCATGTAGTACTGGGGCGTCTACCTACTGTTGGTCAGTCTAGCGCAGACCCTCTCCCCAGGATTCCTGACCTACGTTACCAGTTTATCCCTTTAGGCGTCCTACCGTTAGCACTACCTCAAGGTGACTAGGGCAGCTATAGCCCGGCTCCAGCCCAACTAAATCCTTGCAGGATCCCAGGTCGTCCGTGCGGTCTGCAGCTCCAGCACTCCAGCAGCTCCAGCAGCTCCCCTGACTACCCCTTGCTCCGTCCCACACAGCACAAAGTGGCAGCAGACACTCTCCCTGTTTCCCAATGTGCCTAGCAAAAGCCTGTCTTGTCGACAGGTATCTCAGAAGCGCCTCCAAATGTAACAGGATACCCTCTAGTCTGACCCACCCAATCTCATATTGGCCCCTGTGGTCTATCCAGCCCCCATTACATGGTCGTGTCTGGTGGTGCACCTGTCGGCAACAGGACTCCTGAGTCTCCCGCATGATGGTGTTCGGGGATTGTCAATCCAGACAGGCAGCTGAGGTAGTGTGTGCGAGTTCTACTATATCACATGCAGCGCCTCCACCTCATCAGGATCTCTGCGTCCGCAGGAAGATGGGTCTGATGAGCAACTCCTTCTTGGTGGTGACTTCCACTGGAGAGTAACTTCACACTCACACAGTGAGGTTGTCTTTGAACAGGGCATCTTTATTGATGATAGTATGGGCAGACTGCCCCTTGCAGCGGTTAGCTCAGCCGCACGTCTTGCCGTACTGTCCCTTAAAAAGGTACGCCCTCCCAATGGAGTGGGATCCCCTCTCCCCGCAGGGAGATCACCCCTGTACCAGGTCCCTGGACACAGTATGGCCTTGTCAGGCTTGATGCTACTTGATGTAGAAACGGGCCACTAGTTACTGCACTAGTGGGCCCTTCATTTCCCAAGTCTCAACACAGACTTATTCCTTCAACTCTCTCCAACGCTCTCCCTCAACGCACTAACTTTGGGCAGTGCTGTGCCTTATATACCTCAGGAAACAGGCACATCTCTGATGTCACTAACTGTGGACTCAGAGTATGTAGCCACTCCCATCCATACATAGGGCACCTCACCAGGGTGTGAGGGCAAACCTCCATGATTACTGCTGGCATCCCTGTAACTTACCAGGTTTACTGCCAGCAGGAGAGACAACTGCAGACCATTTTACAGCATGGCTACACTTATATACCTAAGGAAACAGGCACATCTCTGATGTCACTAACTGTGGACTCAGAGTATGTAGCCACTCCCATCCATACATAGGGCACCTCACCAGGGTGTGAGGGCAAACCTCCATGATTACTGCTGGCATCCCTGTAACTTACCAGGTTTACTGCCAGCAGGAGAGACAACTGCAGACCATTTTACAGCATGGCTACACAGGTTTAGAGTAAAGAATATAGCAGGGTGCTACACATTTTATTTGTAGTTTAGGTTGTGTTTTGCTAATACGTTAGTAGCACGCCCCACAAAGTATTAATTGAATGCATTTGCAATGGACGTGGGATTTGTCAGAGTAATATCATGCTTAATGATATTGCATAGTTGTTGTTGGCTAGAAGGCTGGAATATATTGACAATTCTGGTGAAGATTGTCAGTGTAGTATTGGGCTTTGGCGTGTCTTGTTTGCCTTGCGCATGTATTCCATAGGCATCTGTAGTTATTAATATCCTCGGTAGTGCCAGTTACTTTGTAGTTTTTCTACAAGGCATCCCGAAAATGGTAGAACACTATATGGTCGATTGTAACGCACGGAAGGTGGACCCCGTACTCTTATTCTGCGTTGTGGAGCATGGGTATTGTGGTGTATTGGGTACTTCCTGGTCACTTTCATGTGATGCTGTGATGTCATCACTCTGACTTCTGAACCAGGAAGTAGAGTGAGAGCCAGACAGTATAACATTAGGGCATAGACAGACACACAGCAATCTGAGGTAACCAGGAGAATGACTACCTGTCAGCAGCAATAAAGAAGGACTATTCAGTACCAACAAGGTAGTGTGTTATTGTGAAGCATGAACAGTTAGACATAACAGGTATCACAGAGTTTTTTTTTGTAACAATTTTTTTATTGGACACATTCACATATTAATGTTCATACAGAAATGTCATGAGCCCATAACATTTCAACTTAATACAAACAGATAGTGACCAATAACATGTTCCCGTTTTCTATAGGGGGAAAGAGAAAGAGGGGGGGAAAAGAGATGGGGGGGGGAGGAAGGAGACAAACAAGTAGGGGGGGGTGGGAAATGGGTGGATAGGAGGGGGGGGGGGTCGCCCAGAGGCTTCTCTGCTACTCTCTCCTGCTGTGAGGGGGGAGCTAAAGATCCAGGCGGTTGACCTTTTTGGGCTTTATCTCTCAAACCAGGGGTCCCAGGTGTTCCAAAACGGAGGCATCTTCTTTTGGAGCATAGCCGTCAGCTTCTCCATGGTCATGACCTCATTTATTCTTCTAACTATTGTAGTTCTTGAGGGAGCCTTAATCTGTTTCCAGGAGGCCGCTATAGAGCATCTGGCCGCTGTCAGCATGGCCGTGATCAGCCTAGACATTGGCGAGGAAGGTCCTCAATGGGTTTGCTCAGCACCAGGGTCAGAGGATCCAGGGGGAGGGGAAGCCCCGTGACCTCGTAGATAAGAATCTGGATCATGGTCCAGTACCTCTGAATCTCCGGACATGACCACCAAATATGGGCCATGTCCCCCTTTTGACCACATCCCCACCAGCACAGGTCCAGTGTGCCGGGGTAGACCTGGCTCAGCCTAGCTGGGGTCAGGTACCACTGAAATATAATTTTATAGATATTTTCTTTTATTGTTGTGCAAATTGATGTTTTAGCGGCTTGCTCCCAAATCTCCTCCCAGTCTTCCAGATCTATTAGGAAGCCCAATTTCTCCGACCATTTTTGCATGTAACGGTGATTCGGTGGGCTAGATATCGGCTCCATTCCCTTATATATCTCGGAAATCAGACCTCTTTGGTAGGTGTTTTTAATGCATGAGGATTCAAATCTGGTTAGAGGGGGGAACTTGGAGGTTGGGGATAATGATAATAGGAAGCGACGAACTTGTAAATACTTGAACAGGTGGAGACCCTGGATCAAGAATTTATCCTTTAGCGCCTGATAAGTTAAGATCTCCTCCTTCTGCAGCAGATCGGCAACCATCCTAATATTGTGACTCTGGAATTGGTCAAGTTGTCTTGGGGAACACCCTGGTGGGAAATTGGGGTTCCCAAAGATTGGAGTGAGCTGGGAAGGGGAAGCTAACAGACCATACTTCCTTTTGCTTTTAAGCCATACGTCCCACGTGCATCTCATTGCTCCCAGGTCGAACCTCTCTGGCCCAGCCCCGCTACCGCCTGTGGTCCATAATGCCACTTGGAGGGAGTGGGGGCGTGCGAAATGTGACTCTATTTCGAGCCAACAGGCTGAGGCCGGGTCGCAATTCCAAACTACAGCCTGCTTCAGTTGTGCTGCAAGATAATATCTGACTATGTCGGGAACCCACACACCTCCACTTGCTCTTGAAGAGAGCATCACTGATCTTGGGACCCTTGGCCTTTTATCATTCCAAATGAATTGGAGCAGTAGTGATTGAATGTTCTTTAGTGCCGCTTGTGGCACCGCAATTGGGAGGGTTTGGAAGTTATACAATAACCTTGGAAGAACATTCATTTCTACGGAAACCATTCTCCCGAACCATGAAATTTGGTGTTTTTTCCACGCTTCCAGGTCTTTTTTAATCTGATCGAATAGGGGGGGGGGGTAGTTATATTGGAAGAGGGTATTATAGGAGTTGGAGATTTTAACTCCAAGATATTTAATGTAGGTGGAGCTCCACTTGTATTTATAGTTAGCTTGAATGAGTTTCCTCGTCTGGGCTGGGAGGGATATATTTAAGGCTTCTGACTTGTCCATATTCACTTTATAATCAGAGACTGACCCAAATTGGGTCAGTAGCCTTTGAAGGTTGGGGAGGGAGGTGTGGGGGTCAGCGAGGGTCAGAATCACATCGTCAGCGAATAGAGAAATTTTGTATTCTCTTTCCGCAATTTGGATCCCCTTAATGCTTTTTTCTTCTCTGATTTTGGCTGCTAGGGGCTCAATAGTTAGGGCGAATAGGAGGGGGGAGAGCAAGCAACCTTGTCTGGTCCCGTTCCTAATTTTTATTGGGTCTGAGAAGCCGCCTGATAATTTAACATACGCTGTTGGGTTTTGGTAGAGGGCTCTCACACCCTCCAGGAAAGGGCCACAGAAGCCAAACCTCAGCATAGTTTGGTCTAGGAAGGGCCAATTGATTCTGTCAAACGCATTTTCAGCATCAAGGCTCAGAATCATTGCTTTGGAACCGGTGAGATGCACGTGGTCAATTATATCCACAATTTTGCGGGTGTTGTCGGAGGCCTGTCTTCCGGACACAAAGCCTACTTGATCTACCATGTATGAGTCTAGGGAGAATTGCGTTTAGCCTGTTTGCCAGGATCTTACTGTAGATTTTGAGATCGGTGTTTAACAGGGAGATGGGCCTGTAGTTACCGCAAAGGAGCGGGTACCTACCCTCCTTATGAATTATAGCTAGATTTGCTGCTGTGATTGTGGCGGGAATCGGCTCCCCTTGAAGGAAGGAATTGTACATATCTAGTAGGTAGGGGGAAAGGGTCGGCATGAACATCTTGTAGTAAGAGTTCGAAAAGCCGTCCGGGCCCGGAGTTTTGGCTAACTTGAGTGAGCTAATAGCTTGAGATGGTTCCTCTTGGGATGTTTTTGTTCAGACTCTCTACCTCCTCGGCGGATAGGGATGGGAGGTTACATTGCTCTAGATATTGTGTGATTGTATTGAGGCTGACCGGGTCTTGGTCTGGGGGGTGGAGGTTGTATAAGTCCGAGTAAAAATCCGCGAATTCCTGCGCTATCTCTTTTTCTATGTATGAGACCTGCCTTGTCTGAATACTGGCTATCTGGGATTTAACTCTGGCGCCCCTGAGCTTTGAGGCTAAGAGCCGGTATCACAGAGTTTTAAGAACTCTGATTGGAAATAATTGAGCGCAGAATCGGGGTCGGGTATTAAGCAGATTCTGTGCCATGGGCAGTTGGTAAGGTCAGCCTGAAACTGTTGTGGGTTCAAGTTTCTAAATGTTTTAGTGAGGAGAACTTTAGGGCTTGATTGGGGTGGCCTGATTTTTCTTACACAGTACACTATTGCATGGTCACTGAAAATATCAGGAAGGATGCCAGAGGATTGGATTCTGCTGGGATTTGAGGAGAGAATCCAGTCTAGCAAGGAATGGTTATGCGATTTCAGGTTTATCCGTGTGGTTTGGGAAATTAGTTGGGTTATGTTAAGTGACTTTAGTTGTATCTGGATGTTGTTTTTTTTAGGGCACCTCCCTCTGTGCCCATACCACCCCCATGCCCATACCTCCTTTTTCCACCCACAGTTTGCTGAGGGAGAGGGTGGCTTGCTTCTTATATTTCTCCTGGGCCTGACAATATATGTTGGCGAATATACATATTATCTTCAGCCCAAAATGGTTTTTATATCATTGTTTTTCTTAAACCAAAAACTGCTGGAGGATTTTGTAGGAATGTTTGTTAGGCCTGGGACATAGTGGCTTGAAGCTCGCTGAGCCGCGCTCCTGCTCTGCCTCGCCTGCTGTGAAAATGATGCTTTTCCTGTCCTTGCAGGCGAGGCAGTGAGCGCGCTCAGGGGGCGGGGGCGTACCAGGAGCCGAAGCGGTAGGCGGGGCTAGTCCCCCACTCCCATTGGATGGGAGCAGTCACGTGACCGCTCCTCCACTTCCCCGAGCGGCAAATTTCAAAACTGCCTGTCTCGGGAAAGTTTCTCAGCCTCCGCACGCATCAGCGCGCATGCGGAGGGAGAAACTATAGCCGCGCTGATTACAGATGCAGGGGCTTTGTGCATCTGTTCAGCGCGGCTCAGTCCGCCTCAGCGACACTGATTTTACTATGCCCTAGGCCTTAGCAGGAACATAAAAGCAGTCTGTACAAATATGTTTTTTTGTAGCTATCTGGACAGAACTGGGGGTTTAATGTGGATTCCATGTCCCCTACTTAACATACTTTCTTCATTTACTGTTCTCCTATCCCTTCCAAAGAAAAGTGAAGATGGAAAAACATAACCCAGCTAAGAGACAGCGGATAGAACCAAACTTTGCAGAGTAGCAAGGGGGGAATATTGCCTCAATATGTAATGGGTGTGATGATGCAAGGTATTTATCTTTAGTTCCATGTACCTCCTTTATAACTTCTTCTGGATTCTTTGTGGCTGGGTTATCTCATAATGTACTCTGTCAGTGCCATATAAGTAAATACATAAAATTATCATTATTATGCTAGACGCAGCACTGAGACAAGCCCTGTAAACATGTCCATGCAGAATAAAAAACCTAAGTAAATGTAATAAATGTTAGGACTACAGATAAAAAGCATGTGTTGCAAACAATTCTGTATTTGTTGCATACCCTTTGCAGTGTAATTCTTCCACAATACATTGGCATATCATTGGAGGGACGCTTAAATTAGAATTTCCATGCTTTCATAGTCAGCTGACCAGGCCAAAAGATATCAGCTCTTACTGTATTTAACCCCATTGGCTGCCTCTGGCAACCAAGGGGTTAATAGATTTGGCTCGCACAACTTGAGAAAGGTTCTTGAGCTGACCTCCTCCCCTCATCCTCATCCATGAACAATAGCCTCAAAGCCTTTAGGTCAAGACATTCAACACGTACCATGGCAAAGGGAAGTCACTGTAGAACATACAAGTATCAGGATGTGAATATAGACAGAGTAAGCCCTTGCAAGACATCCTTTTACCCCAAAGCTGTACCTTAACTCAGCTTATGTTCCAGAATGCAACCTTTTAAAATTCTGATTACTTGGATTCATTAGATCTTAAAGGAGCATTTCCTTTATATATAAAAAAAAAAAAAAGAAGTTTTAAACCCATTCGAAGAGAGAAGCCGGGGAGTCACCATACTTCCGAAAATAATACTTACCTCTATATCATGTTTAAAGGTCCCGCGGCCCAATAAGAAACTGTGACGGATGAAGATGCGGATTCTTGTTGGCTCCTGGGCTGCAGAAGAGTTGAGTCGCCATGTTGCATGTCCAGTCAGGGCTACAATCGGGGGAGGGGCTCTGGAGCTGAAGTTAATGGGGCTCAGCTCTGGAGACCACCTGTTTCCCACCTAATACTAAAAAAAAACCGGGCCAGCCACAACACAAGATTTACAAGTCATAAAACACAGCTGGATATATTTGTTTGATATATTTTTTCCATATATTTGTCACTATTACATCGGCACCTGGATCTTTCCCAGAACTTACAAAAATATACATCTTAAAAAAAAAATTAGTTTTTTCTTCAGAACATGCAGACGGGGGTGAATACTATAGGATGTTTATAGGAC
This sequence comes from Ascaphus truei, assembly GCF_040206685.1. Lineage (NCBI taxonomy): Eukaryota > Metazoa > Chordata > Amphibia > Anura > Ascaphidae > Ascaphus > Ascaphus truei. The sequence continues at coordinate 466,235,138 of NC_134483.1, read as the reverse complement.
ACACAAACGTGCCCACACTTTTTTTTTAATCCAGTGCCGATTTTAGATGACAGCCCCTTTATTTGGAAGCATAAGGTGAATTACAATTAGAATTTAGCCTGCATTATACAGCTGCACAACTGGGGCCAAGCTACTGCAAAAAAAAAAACACACCATATTTAATGCCAATTAAAAATCCAAGTGTTATTATAACTCAGAGGCAATGTAGGACACTGTACCATTATCTATATTTTATTGGGCAGATCATAATCCTGCTTCTGATTCAAAAAACACAAGGCCTTGAACTAACTCTATGCAAGATGTAATCATTTACTGTAGATCACTAACAATGTAGCATTTTTTTCCCCCAAGGGTACTGCTACATTCACCAAGAGTAATGTTAGCAAGAATAGTTATTACAAAATTACTAAAGGTAGATGGGATTCTCCAACAATAATTAGGGCAATCTCTTGGTAACTATTCTGTAAAACAACACTTTAATGTTTCAGATTTCTTAAACATTAACACTAAAACTAGCCAGGCCTGTCGATGAATGTGCTTGGTTGTGTCTCGTTTCCCTTCCGCTGCTTTTTTCATATTCCTTCATTCCAATTTATCTTGTCTTTCCTTTTCGCGGTGCCATTTTTTCCCTTCTTTCTTTTTCTTTTCCTTTGTACCATCTTCTTCAGATCGGTTTTTGTTATTTTTTTTTTGTTTTTTTAGCTTTTCTGTCTTTCTTTGCCTTTTATTGTAGCATAAAAAATGACAGAAAAGAAAATAATTGCATAAAGCACAAAGAGCTTATTGACCTTTAAAGTGCCCTTATGACGTACCAGGTATATCATGGCACAAAGACTCGTTTTCTAGAGCAGGGTTGCGCAAACTTTTTCCTCTGCGCCCCCTGCCTGCTCTCCTCCCCCACCCTTACCTTGTCCCCGGCGTTTCTGATATCACAACGTCATGTGACATCGCATTGCCATGGCGACATGTCGCCAGAAGCCGCTGGAGACAACTTAAGTGAATTTACAGAGGCCTTGCGAACTCCCCGGCATTTAATTTAAATGCTTTGGGGAAGAGCGCAAGGCCTTTGTAAGCGGCCCCCTCCCCCCCCCCCCTCCCACTTTGTGCACCCTTGTTCTAGAGGATGATTGGGCTAACCAACAGATCAGCCTGATCGAAACAAAAAAGTGTAGTCTCCGTGAATCCTGTGGCAGTCATGTGATCACTCCTGTGGCGGTCACGAGATCACTCCTGCGCGGCCACGTGACCACTCCCGTGGCAGTCACGTGATCACTCCTGTGGCGGTCATGTGACTGGAAATTGCAGAGACACTGTACAGGTTAAAATTCTGAACAAAATCACAGTGTATATTTTGCGACATCATAAGCCATTTTACTGTATAATGGGTTTAACGCCCAGATAAAGTAAAGCAGCAATGGGCGAGGTTTTTCATTTGAAATGCTCCTGCAATAGATTTGATTAACCCCTTCACCGCTTGCTACGGAGTTAAGCTTCCGCACACTTTGTATGATCCTTGAATTCTCCGTCGCTCTCATTAACTAACTGCGTAATAATCGTTTTGATTCTGTCATGCAGGCCAGAGCACCAAAGATATGTTGCCATGATGCCAGGATTTCCAGGGGGGTGAGGGGGGGGGGGGGGGCTGGGGCAAACTGCTCAGCCAGAACATCAGAGATCGAACTGGAATAATCCTATTTCGGGAGGCACCCTGGATCAGGTCAGGTGAAGTAAGGTGGAAAAGAAGGGCTAATTCAAACAAGGGCAAAGGAGAAGAGTGTAAGTTCTTAACGGGTTAACAGTGCAGAGCTGTGTGTGGTGGGTGGTCTGTGCACAGGGAGGCGCCCTCTCCCTGCTTGGAGCCTCTTGCTGAAGCTGGGAGGAGGTGGACTCAGGCCTGTACTAGCCCACTCCTTCATTACTCACTTGAGTGCCCTTCTTTAGTTTCCATTCAACTGCCCACTTTATATCGGCTTCATTACACCACCGCTCCATTTGTAATGTAAATGCCCAAACTCAGGGGAAGTTTTTCTTTTGGCCTTGTCTGCGGAAGAATACCAAGAGGTATTCAAAACGTATTAACACAAATCAATGGCATAATAAAAGCAAAAAATCTCCTTAGCAACATAATCTTGATTGCAAAAGGAGAACTGAGAGCATTTAGCAGAACAGAAGCCTGCACGGAATAAGCATTTGCCTGGAAGGATTTCACACAATGCCAAGAAGAGATATTTTGAGAGGAAAGAAAAGAAAAAAAAAATGTTAAAATGAACTCACAATGAAGTTACCTTTTTTCCCCCTACAAAAGTGCACAATTGGCTTACATTAAATCTCTCGTGCGCTTCTTTGCTAAGCTACATTGTATCACAGTTCTTTGCAAAGTGAAATTACATCGCTGCGTGTGCTTTGCCCATCTCTGTGCACAGGCTGTAGGTTTTCTTTACAAGAGCAAACAAGAAATCCAAGGAAATCCCATTATTCAGGATAATTAGTAGATGCTACGGTGAAAAAAAAAAAAGGTTTATAAATATGCTATTTTCTACCATGTCCCCAAAGACGCAAAACGAATGATTTATTTTAGACCTTTGAAATATAAATGAACTAACAAGTCCTCATTAAATGTCAACATAAAGTTATTGCAGTTTCACACCTAAGACAGGTTTTTCTGCTGCTAAATATTTTTGTACTTCCAGCGCTACAAACTTAATGTGAAGTCATTAATCACCTGGTTTGTCACAGAATAAATTAACCGTTTTGCTGCCATGACGTCCAATACAGTTTATAATTTGCACACCAACCCAACTGTCCTTTCCTATGAACATGTACAAGATCATTAAAGACCTGAATGTAAATTTTAATATGACGACCTAAACCATTTTGAAAACCAATTTTATTAGGGCACAAATAAATACATTAGTGACGTAGGCACATATTTACTGAGCGGTACAATTGCATAGGACATCATTTTGGGATGGAGCCTCTAATTCTGCATCGCTCTCAACAGCATTTAATTATTTTAATACACTTCCCGCCCCCCCTCCATTTTATTCACCCACCCACCGGGAAGACCTATTATATCAGGTATAGACACACTCACCACAAATCTCTCTGAATATTTAGATTGCTTCTTACACAAATATGTAAAAACCTTTGAGTTTTATATTCGCAATACTACAGATATTTTAGACATTAGAAAAAGTTGTATGGCAAGATGATTTTATTGTATGGCAGATGTCACTTCTCTGTATACTTTGATTGCACATAAAGATGGATGTGATGCAGTAGAAATATCCTAAAAGCAGATAAGGAATTACATATAGATCAAATTGAGTTCATTTTAGAATCCATAGCTTTTTAAGTTAGAATTTTTTTTTTTTTTTTTGATGAAAATTTTCATTTACAGAAATGCAGCACCACCATGGGGACCAGGTGTGCACCGAGCTATGCGAACATCTTCAGGGGTCATTGGGAGGACAATTTTGTCTGGTCCAACCATAAGCTCGGTGCGAACCTGGCATTATGGCATCGCTTCATTGATGATGTGGTTTTTATATGGCAGAGTGATCAAGAATCATTGGATCTCTTTTTTAGCCACATCAATACAACAATTTGAATCTGAAATTCACCACCAATATTAGTAAATCAGAGGTTGAATTTTTGGACTTAGTACTGTATGTTGATAAAAAAAAAATTAAAACTAGAACACATTTTAACAATTACATCTTGGAATCCAGCCAGCGAACCAAATACATTTAATATGTCTTTTATAACAGAATATAATAGAAAAGCCATACAAATGAAGAACATCATACATAAATATTGGCACATTCTGGGGAATGATCCTATACTCAGAGACCATCAACCTTATAAACCTTGTTATTCAGTAGGGCGCCTAATTTAAAGCGTCGATTGGCACCAATAGCATTTAAAAAGAAAAGGACCCAAAATTCCAATTGGCTTAGTAAGCCAAAAGGCTTATATGGTTGTATCATGTGTAATGCCTGTGTACACAAAAATCCCGAAAAATTTAAATTTAGCTCCAACCATACAGGAGAGGAGTTTCTAATAGAGGAATATATAAACTGTAAACCCCCGTTTGTCATATACAGGAGGGCCCCGGGTATACAGCGGGTTCCGTTCCAGGGGCCCGCCGTATAATGAAAATCGCCGGAAAGCGGATCTGGCGATTTTCAGTTATGTGCACGCGCAGACTGGTGTTTGCGCCGTTCTGCACATGCGCGGCCTATGGTCTGCGCATGCGCGCCGGGCGCAACTGCCCATTCTGCACATGCGCGGCGTACTATCCAACATGGCAGCCCCCTTCTCGGTGCTGCCGTATCGGCGGATCGCCGAAAAGCGAAGCGCCGAGAAGCGGGGCCCTGCTGTACATGTTGGAATGCCCCTGTGGCCTCCAATATGTGGGACGTACCTCCCGACCAATAAGGGTCAGAATTTTAGAACACCTTGGCAATATAAAGAAGGAGGTACTGACACATTCTGTTTCAAAACATTTTAAGATCCACCTTATCCAATCCAAAATATCTATCCTACAAAGGTATTGAACAAATACCCATAGACTGGAGAGGAGGGAACAGAATGATCCAGTTAGCCAAAAGAGACTGTCTGGATTCACAAATTACACACATTGGTCCCAAGTGGACTTAATATGGATATAGATTTTGGGGCTTTCATGACAATCAGTTATAATTTTTAGTCATTCCAGTCCTTTTAATATGTTTGTATCGCTTTTATTCAGATGTAATTTATTTGTGCCATTTAGTTATTCTGTCCTATTCCTCCCCCCCCCCCTCCCCACTTTTTCATCTTCCCATGTGTAGGTATTGCCCCGCTTTTCATATGTATTATTTTAATAATGTTTGATGTATTGTTGGAGTTGTGAAGGTTATATATTATATCCATTTTATAATTGAATACAGCCAACTATGGGTCCAAGTCAGGTCATTGTTGCAAAGAAGTATTTGACATTTTTGTGAATGCCATTATGTATGGAGTGGCATTATAATCGCTGTTACCCCTATTATTTAATTATTGATAAATTGGATGTTAAGGTATATATACCATAAGGCACATCTAAGATAAGATTCCTGAAGAAACTACCAGTGAAACGCATTGAATCCGTCCATTTCTGAAAGGTTCGTGACTGCGCATGTACGTTCCATAAAGTCCTGGCACCTGGGAGAGTCGTGTCATACCACTTCCGCCTGTAATAGATGTCACATCCAGTTTTAGCGCGGAAGAGATAGCTGCACTGACCATAGGGACACCAGGGATTACAAAGACCCCATACATTACGCTGACCACATTTTCAAATGAGTGTATTTTTTACCCCTTGTTGTATATAATTTATACTCTCTGCCATGAGAGTTTTCTCTATTCCACGACTGGGACTGGAAGACTGCCGCACCATTCGTGTGTGTGAACTCACCTGTGTTCCAGCAATCCTGTTTCCATCAGAGATTGAGTCTCTGATATGCCCTATATTTTATGACCATCTGTGAGTGAACTGGCACACACTACATATTTCCCAGACCTCATTTTGCATTGGTCACACTATGTTGTGTTCTCTTATCTTTTAAATATTCTTTCTGTGAATATCCTATGCTCCCCTCACCTGGGAAAACAAATACCAGGAGCTTTCAAAAGAACTATTCATCCCAAGGGCAGAACAAACGACACGCGATCATTCCTTAAGGTTAGAGGAAAGGCGATTTCACCAACAACAAAGGAACAGGTTCTTTACAGTAAGGGCAAATGTGGAATTTATTACCCATGGAGACTATGATGGCAGATACAATAAATATCTTTAAAAAAAAAAAAGTTGGGCATATTTTTAGATATTAAAGGTATAAAGGGACATACCAAATAAGAATATGGGAAGGATGTTGATCCAGTGAGAAATCTGCCAGAAATGAGTCAGGGAGCAATTTATTTTCCCCTTATGAGACATCATTGGATGTTTCACTGGAATTTTTTGTTTGCCTTCCTCTGGATCAAAATACTGCAATTACAAATATAGAATAAAGTATGTCGTCTAAATTTAGCATAGGTTAAACTTGCTGGACATGTCTTTTTCAACCTCATCTACTATGTAACTAGTAAGGAGTACGTTTAGAGGGTATAAGAGGCAGCCCTAGCACTTTATAAGAGAGACAATACAATACAGGTGATGATACAAGTGCAACAAACAAAATCTGACCATGGGAAAGGAAATCCCTGCCCCACAGATCTTACACTCTAAGTGGTACGTTGGTAAGAGTTACAGAGACAGCAGTTGGAGTAAGTGCAGTAGATGGCAATGCTTATCCACAATGGGTTAGTAGAAGCGACTGTGGGTGTGGGACAGGTGGGGAGAGAAGGTACTTGGCGTATGCGGAGAGTGAGGGAGATCCACAGGAGGGGCAGTGAGGGAAAAGAATTGAAGGCAGATGATGTGAAGGCGGTGGAAAGCAGACAGTTATGGGTAGAGCACTGGAGCAGAACGAGAGATCAAAGCTATGTAGGGCAGAGCAGATGAGTGGAGCATTCCACAGCATTGTTACACATTCTTTGCACTTCCTGATCTTTTAAGCACAAGTATTTGGTAAATCTAATGTGAGCACTTGCAGGTCATAATTTTATAAGCCTACAAGTCTGTCCTCATTCATTAAATAGTATTGCAAAACTGTCCATTACGTTAAATAAAACTCCACATATCTCAGATTAAGACATTCAAGGGCTACACCATTAATTTTCTTTTTTTAGACAAAGCTTCTGGGAGGTTTAAAGATTGAATTTTCTATTGTAGCAGACATTTGGTTTTAATCTGTTTTTTTTTTTTTTGGCACAATTCAAAATGGCTATGATTGTTTTATAGACAAAAAGTGTTTGATGTCCAACAGTTGTGGGAAATATCTATTAAACAGTCTTCCTGCGCTGGAATTACACCTTTCAGCTTAAAGTCAATTGGCTGCAATGAGTATTCCAGCACGAATGCCAGAGGACTGCTTTGTAAGTATAAGCCTGTATGTACAATGAAGATGCACGAAATGCGAAGTTGCATCTTTCCCTCAAGGAAGTCCCATTTAGGACAAAAGTGAACACGTTTACTCGATAATTTTTTTTAAGTTCATGTTAACCAAGTACTTATCTTAGGTAAGGGGAGATTATAATGTAATGTTCATCTAATCTCTTGTAACAATACAGCAGTCAGTCATATAATTGACAATTATTTTCCTTCAGGTTGTTCAGTTGAGAAAAGATTCTATAATGAACCAACTATAAGAAAGGACAATCATTATCCAATAATCATACACCAGAGACAACAAAAATATATTGTTACTCAAGAATGACACTCTAAAGTATTGAATTACATCTACCGTATGAGTTCTTTACCTTGTTATACCTTTCTAGGACTACCACTGTCTTACACATTTATAATACCTTTGTGTGTACAACTTCAATAAATGCACAATTTGTTCCAGGGTACATTATAACCATGTCCCCTCCACCTCTTCTGTTTTTATAAAAAAAAAATCAGGTGGCGAATATTTATAAATGTAGAAGTGTGAAACCAGATCGAATTTCAAAATTATCCAATACATTGTATTTACGTAGGTAGGTAGATTAGAATGACTGCCATTGTGATTCAAGCCATGAGCATCTTAATTCAGATTAAAATTGATTCATTGGCAGCACAGACCCGATTTCAAATCTTACGTGATGCAATAAACGGCAAATGTATTGTTTGCAGAGCCTTTGCTTTGTACAGGGTCACTGTATTTGTGCTAATTGAGTACACCAGCACTGTTCTACTGCGACGTAAACATATTATTTATTTATAAAACTTTTTACCAGGAAGTAATACATTGAGTTACCTCTCTTTTCCAAGTATGTCCTGGGCATAGAGATGAACAGTATGCATAAATAGATATAGATATACAGTATGTCCTGGGCATTATGTCAAATTCACCCATACAATATTTTGGGTATGGAAGCAGACATTTGATACTATAGCCTGTCATCGCCAATGAAAGCGGTCGTCTGTTTTTGTTTTTATTATGTTCTTGAGCCCTGCAGCTGACCAAAGCAATTTCTAGTTTTTTTTTATTGCGGAGTTTGAGACAAAAATAAATAAATATATGGCTCTGGAGTCACCAATTGAAAGTCACCCTGATGTTGCAGCTTTCGTTTGGCCTCTGGAGCAAGCCTGACCCCGGCAGCCATATTGTGTCCTATTTGATGAAAGCGTCAATTAAATTCTAATATTTTGCACACTTTTTTTTTAAACCCGCATTTAACATTTTTTTAAAGTAATGTACAATGTGTTACCCATTCTTCCTTCTGTACCTACTGCTGAAAACATTTGAATAAAAACGTAATAAAACTTTTATTTTAGGAAATGGTGTAGGCTAAAATACATTTATATCATACAGCCGACAGTCACGCTACAGGAACTCAATCCATCAGAGCAAATAAAAAAAAAATTCCTTCGATGTTTAGGTTTGCCCATTTTAATAATGTACAAATAGGAAGACAAAACAGAACTAGGCCAAGCTTCATACAGCAACTACATATATGGACATTGGAGTCTTGTACAATTGATGTTCCTTAGCTAATGGCGAGCCTGCACACCATTGCCAGCATTGGATGTGCACCAAAAAAAAAGTTTAACAGCTGGAGCAAGAGTTAAAATTATTATTACATAATAAAAGAAAACCAAAGTCAGGGAGTCAAACAAATGCTTTTTATACAGGTTGAATTTACCCACATTATGCAAATACTGGCTATACTTCCTTTCATAATTACAAGATTAAGAATGTGTTCATTTCTGTAATATCGTCTCCATTAGCTGGAATTTATAAGAGGTTACAAATTCCTACATCTTTGTTTAAACAAAACAGTTCATTACCTACCACCCACTGATGTATACAATGTACTTTTATTGGCGGTAAAGAAAAACAACAACGTATATACTTAAGAGCTTTAAAGAGGCAATCCAAGCATCTTTAAAAAAAATGTTTTATATAAGCAGCCTTTTCATTACCTTTATTGAAACTAATTACCTAAGCTGCCGATTCAAAGTAAGTATTATCCAATACTACAGAACTGATTTAGTTAATAAAAAAAAAACACATAGGATATTGCTTGGATAGCTCCTTTACGTAGCTCCTGTAGTTGTAATCAACAATGAAGTTTACCATTTTAAACAGAGCATCAGTATTTAAAATGCTACACATCATATACCCCAGCTTTAGAACTCGTTTATGAGAATATAGAAATGTTAAGATTACTCCCAAGTTCCACAATTTCAATAAAAACTATTCAAAATCAAAGAATGAATATATTAACACAAACATATACTGGTGAGTTTCTGTGCCACAGCTAGCATGTATCTGGCCTAATCCAAGTTTGAGTTTCATCTGTGCATAATACTAAGCAATGTAAACCTAGAAATCTGTGCAAGAAACATCTATTATCCAAAACTTGTATTTCAATATAATTACTCTGTGTGCCCTAATGATTAACTGCATTTGAAACTAAATACAAACTATAATATATAGTTGTATGGAGACTTTGCATTCCACTTTTGTGCAGAATACTTGGTAAACAAAACATGGAATTAAAGTGTAGGAAAGAAGGTTTCATCCAGAACGAAGGTAAGGGGGTAATTCTGTATGCTCCCAAGAAGGGTTTCAGGCCTTTATTGGATGAAAATTCCATTGATGTTACTGGGTTTTATTTGCAGGAGTACACAGAATTACCCACCAAAATGTCATGTTAACACAACGAGGTCCTGAGCTACAGTAACAAGAAACATGCAAATATTTCCATGAGTCTTCTATGTAATGAAGAACAAAATCATCTTCTGCAGAACCAGCTGACAGGATTTCTTCTTGGATGAATAGAGATTCCTAATGGTGCAGTGACATCTTGGTTCCCAAAATGTAACTGAAGAAAATGCAGCTCCACAGATGGCAGGTTAGTATAGAAAAAAATCAAGACAAACAGAAAGAAGAAATGTAGCCCTCGTGGGAGAATAAACTATGGCTGGGTTGAATGAAACTCTTATTTTGCATATGAAGACATATGAAGTCGATGTGCACAATATTAATGGTGCAGAAACTCTGCTCACTAGCAGAATATATTAAATGATGGCAAAACTCAAAAAGGTGACAACTAAGAAGTGGAGCTGTATGGCTAGTGTTTTTGAAAAAAATAAAAAATAAAAAGCAACAGATAAAACATGTATAAAGAATAATAAAAAAAAACCACAAGATTGTGTGGAACCATTGCTTTGTCACCGCTGGGAAAGCACCAAGCAAGGCACCATTGGAAAGACAAGATACTTAAGTAAGTCTTTACAAACAAAACAGAACAAAAAAAGAATGCTAATCTGGTCGAAAAATCGGTGTCTTTGGTAAAAATTCTATCAAGATGACCTGTTGGAAAGAAGAAACAAAACAATCAGCGTTCTGTCTTATCAATTATATCATCTGCACAAGACAGCGACATGTATTGCATTTTTAAACCCTCAGCAAGCCATAGCATGTAGAATTTCAAGGGGGGAAAAGTGAGCAAAAAAAAGTTACATGAAACAAACACCAAAATCGACCCTTTAGACTTTGGAGGCCATTAGATGATGATGCTGCACAGCGGGTGTTTAAGAGCAATAAACAACAACGACCACAAGTATCAAAAGAGGAATACAAACATATGGTTGAGAAGTCACTAAATCTGTTAAAGTAAGCACTGGCTAATTATTAACCGACAACCTCAGCTATACAGTTCATCACATTTGTATCACAAAACAAAAAGGACAATTCCTTTGATAGCACCGTCACAATGAAACAATGACTTACAACTAATCATGCCCGTTTAACAACTAATTAATGACTATGAAAGACAAGGACCTACTATAGATCTCTCAATTAATATTTTCTTTTCTTTAGAGGTCATGTAAAATACAAGTGTGTGCCCCATGAATTTATTTGTAGTGGTTTTGACCCAGCAGTACGTGTGTAACCAAGAATATCTATATATCTGAGAGCTGTTCAATTCAAACCTATGCATGGTACTGAACTGTTTTAAAGAAGGTAATTGGATAAATGTCAGGAATGAGAACAATGAAGGAGGAATATGTGGAGAACAGAATTGAAGGTCACTTCTCAAGTGAAATGTTCTTCCTTTTCACATTCAATAGCAACAATGACAAAAAAGGAATTCGACACGTCACTGATCTAATTGACATAAGACTTATCAGAAACTAGCAAGAGGTTCAGAATAATTGACACCAAGGACTGGGTCTCAGAAATTGCGCGTCACATTAATATGCATAAGAAAATGTAGATTCCAATTTTTAACCACGCAATGCTTTATCAACAACTCTTCCAGCCAATGACATAGATACACATTTTTAAGGCATCTCTTTACTTTATTTCTCAATAAGAATTCTGAATCTGACATGCTCAGTCACCAATTCTGTTGTATCTGAAACAACGATGGTTCCATGTGTAAATGCTGCACTAGAAAAGATTACAAAATATTAATAGATCAGTCACTCAGACAGGTCCAGAAATCTAGCTTGCGAACCCAAGACATGTGAATGTGCCCGTAAAAGGTTTTATTTTTTGTCACCTTTGCTGTATGCTGGAAGGATTGTCACTTTTTTAGTCCCCATAACTTTTGTGTACTTAGATACTAGACACTAACTATACTCAGCCACGCAATAGAACTCCTATTTACAATAAGAACATCATGCATCAGTGACAAAATCACAAGAAGTGAGCACTTTACTATTAGGATCCATGGAACTGCTCAACTTCAGCTGCCACACCTTGGTCTCTGTGTGTGGATTAAGATCTCACCACATACAAATTAGTCCAGTGATTTCCAACCTTGTTTGTTTGGAGTAACCCTCGAAGTATTTCGAAAAATCTCGGGGAACTTCTATTTGGCTGACACATAATAGGTTCGACAGGGGTCAGTCACAAAATTTCACACCTCACGAGCCACCTCTATTTCCTACAATCTACCCATGTATTTCTCTCCCATCCATCTCACTAACTCTCCACCCGTTCCGCCTTGCATGTATTTATCCCTTGCGTCTCACTCTTACTCCCTCTTACTCCTCTTTTCCTCTCACTCCCGCCCTCCTCCCTTCTCACTCCCGCCCCCCTCCCTTCTCTCACTCGCCCCTACCTTCCGTCAATTACCCCACTCTCACTTAATCCACCGTACAAAATACATACCAAAAAAAAGCTGTGTGTGCTGTGCACGCGCATAGTAAGTGAAACTTCTTTGACTTTTGTCACAGAAATTGTATTTGTGTTGGTGATGTTTTAATTAAAAATCAAAATACAATTTCAGTGACAAAACGCAAATAAATTTGACTTAGAATGCGCGTGCTCGGCACACATCCCCTGTATTAGCTATTTGCACTAAGTGTGAATTCCTTGTGTGTATGTGTGTCAGTGTGTGTGTATGTGTGTCAGTCAGTGTGTGTGTATGTGTATGTGTGTCAGTCAGTCAGTGTGTATGTGTATCTGTGTCAGTCAGTGTGTATGTGTAAGTCAGTGTGTGTGTGTGTGTGGGTCAGTCAGTTTGTGGGGAGGTGTGGGTGGGTCAGTCAGTGTGTGGGGAGGTGTGGGTGGGTCAGTCAGTGTGTGGGGAGGTGTGGGTGGGTCAGTCAGTGTGTGGGGAGGTGTGGGTGGGTCAGTCAGTGTGTGGGGAGGTGTGTGTGTGTGTGTGTGTGTGTGTGTGTGGGGGGGGGGGCAGTCAGTGTGTGTGTCCTGCTGCAGCCAGGGGCGGGGTGTAAAATTGCGCACCACTTCTCCCCCTCCCCTTCTGCGCCCCCCCCTTCACAAATCCTGCGCAGCACCCCCCCCCCGCCACAAATTCTGCGCACACCCTCCCTCCCCCCCGCGGGGTACATGCGCACCGCCCGGGTCACCCTTTCTTCCAGGAGCCGGCGCCGAGCCCCTGTGCCGCGCGTGTGTTGCGCCGTATGTCACCGCTTCCTGCGAGCGCAGGGGGCCCGCGAACGCGTGTGGGGGGAACGACGCCGCTGCCAGCCGCTTCCGCGCATGTGTGGCGTCCGTCAGCGGCGCCATCACAACTGCGCATGCGCGGCATGGCAGCGGCCGTTAGGAGCGGCGGCTATTGCCGCCGCATATGTCACGATGTGGGGGGGGGGGTATGGGGCTCGGGGGGGGGGTGTGGGGCTCGGGGGGGGGGGGGCTGGAGGGGTGTGGCGGCGATTAGGAGCAGCGCCGGCGATGTGACAGGGGCGGTGTGAGCGGAGTGGCGTCCATTACGTGACGTCACTTCCGTTTCACATTTCGCCCCACATCATCCAGTTTTATCCCATCAGAGGTGCCACTAAAGAAGTTTCACTTCAAAAAACCCACCCCCAGGGTGTTAGACAGCTGTTAGACAGTGTCAATTCTGAAATAATGGTTTTAATTTACAGAATGACTGGGTAAGAGTTTTCAGAGCCAATTGAGAGCAAAATTAATGATTTTAATCTTTGAAAAACGGCATACGTCAAAAATGAAGTATGCTGACAAAGCTATGTTAATTTTAGGAAAGTCTGCAAAACTGTTATTCACTCACAAGTGGCATTTATTTTATTGTTGTAACTTCACTTAAAATCTTCAATCTGTCCTTCCTCATAATACGATTTGGCATCCAAACAAGTATACAGTGGTTTGCAGAATTATTCACCCCTTGCCAATACTGTCACAAGTTGTTGAATTACAAATAATGAGCATTTTTTTCAAACCAAGTATTTTATATTCAAAGCTACAAAGCTGTAGTGGTTAAACTGAACACTGTTATATGAGGAGGAAGTTATATGTCAAAGGGGAAAGAAACAGTGATATTTACTGGTTACATAAGTATTCCGTTCCTTAAATCAGTACTTGGTAGAAGCACCTTTGGCAGCAATTACGGCTAACAGTCTTTTTGGATAGGTCTCTACTAGCTTTGAAAAGAAAGATGGTTACATTTTTGCCCATTCTTCATGGGAAAATTGATCCAGTTCTGATAAGTTTTTTGGGAATCGTTGATGCACTGCAATCTTCAAGTCTCGCTATAAATGTTTGATTGGATTCAAGTCAGGACTTTGACTGGGCCGCTCAAGAACATTAATTCTCCTCTTGTTCAACCACTCCAGTGTGACTTTGGCTTTCTGCTTCGGGGCACTGTCCAGCTGAAATGTGAATGGGCTCCCCTGTTTCAGAGTGTTGCCTGACTCGAACAAGTTTTCCTCAAGGATTAACCTGTACTTTGCACCATCTACCTGGACAAGCTTCCCAGTCCCTGCTGAAGAAAGGCAACCCCGTAACATGCAACCAATAAATGTCACTGTTTTTTCCCCCCTTTGCTGATATTTAACCTCCTCCTCATATAAATGTTCAGTTTAACCACTACAGCTCTGTAGTTTTCAATAAAAAGAGTTTAAAAAAATTGCGCATACATTGTTTGTAATTCAATGTGACATTATTGGTAGGGGGTGAATACTTTTTCAAAACATTATGTCCCATTAGGCTCTGTTCTTTAATAGGATTTGCAAGTATTTTTGTCAGACTCACAGAACGCAATGGTCTCCAAATATAAATTAATCTTGTTAGAACAGTGACACAGATCCCAAAACAAAAGGATTTTTTTTAATGTAGAAGTACAGTACGAATGCTGCAAAAAATTAATAATTAAAAAATATATATTATATACACACACAGTGGATACCTATCCAAGCTTCAAATTGCAAAGCCAGTATAACCAGCCTCACACTGATGAAATCCAAAAGGTCAAAATAGCTGTCTGTGAGTAGGTTTACTGGTTATGCATCTTAACCCAGGCTGTGCTGAAAAGCTGCGCAATGCAGCAAGCATAAGCTTCTAGGGGTCCATGTCAAAATGGATTTGAAGCAAAAGGTGGCACTGTGTGCTCATTTGCATGTCATTTCCCAGAATCCCTTGCTGCAGTGGAAGCACTGTATGCTGGGTGATAATGGTTAAAGGCAGGGTTGCAGACCTAAGACAGGAGAGCGCAAACTTTCCCTGTGCCCCCTTACCTGCAGTCATCCACTCCGCGCGCCCCACTCCTTACCTTGGTTTCCGGCGTCTGGGCATCATGATGTCACGTTGCCATAGCATCACCAGATGCCGGTAGAACCACGGTAAGTAAGGTTTAAAGAGGCCTTCGCCGCTTTCCCGGCAATTAATTTAAGAGCCTTTGGGAAGCGTGAGGGGACTCTGTAAACTCTGCACCCCCCGCAGTTAACCGCGCGCACCACATGGGGGGCGCGCCCCCCCGTTTGCGCACCGCTGGTCTAAGACATGCAAATGAGTACACAGTAATATTTCCATTTGTATATGTGTGTGTGTGTGTGTGTGTGTGTGTGTGTGTATGTGTATGTGTATATATATGCGGGTGTGTATGTGTGTATATATTTGGGTGTGTATGTGTATATATTTGTGTGTGTGTGTGTGTGTGTGTGTGTGTGTGTGTGTGTGTGTGTGTGTGTGTGTGTGTGTGTGTGTGTGTGTGTGTGTATTACATATATATATAGCCAACTTATCCCATTCAGCAACAAAAGGGAGTAACTGACATTTTAAACTTTTACTTTGAACTTTTACTGCATATCTATAGTAAGAAACTGAATTGTGGAGATTTGCTGATGGTATCAGCAAAGCACAAAGCTAACAAATGTTAGATGTACTTACAACAGAAGAATGCAAAGTGACTGCCCTCAAGACAGTTCACAGTAAATAGTAATTGTTCAATGAAGGTTCAAACTCACTTACCTCTAGGACAAGGGGGTGGGGGGGAGAATCAAGAGAGGTTTTTGGCATGTTCGTTTGGCAAAATAGCTGGATTATCCTATATGCCTCGCTTCACTCTACAGAATTAACAATGTTACACTCGTATGTTGACGTTACTGGCGCTTTGAAAATCTTTGTACTGTATCATCACCCTCATTCTTCCCCTCTCCCTGTACCCCACTTTATAAAACTTTGTTTTTTAGTAAAGTTAAAAAATAATACATGCTAGAACCGCCATACATAAGATGGCTTGAATACTGATAGCACATTACCCTATATTGGATTATTGTTTGCTCAAATACTCTGTACTTCATTTGACAGCTCAATGCCGAAAATGAAGTCAAAGCTTTTACTTGGGAAAAAAACAAAAAGCAGCACGGTGTATATAAACCTGAACAGGCGGGTGTGACCCAGTGACAAAGGTTCTGCAGAAATGTAGCTTTAAAGTTTGAGGTGAACAGAGGAATCCATTGCCAGAGATTCTGCTGCTAATGGTGACATCACTAAAACTTGCCTTTGGAAGAAATGCGCATGTGAAAGACCAGCATTAATATCTGGCTTGCCAGCACTCCTGTATTTATATTTAGTGGAGAGGAATAGAATAAAAAATATTTTCTGCTTCACTTTAGCCCACACTGATTAATAGCTGTAGAATCTTCTTATAGTTGTGGTTTCTTGTACTAGGTTATATCCCTAGGCTGTATAGTCTGTTTAATCCATGTGTTTTATTCCCAGTGTTAATAAAATTATTGCGATACATCAAGACATTATCTAGAGTTCACGAAGAACGGGGTGTCCTTCAATAAGTTTTTATACCAAATGTATTTTGTTAGGTGGATGAGATAAAATAATGTCCGCTTTACCCTCCTATTGCATGAGCACACTGAAAAACAACCACGATTTAGCTCCATACTTGGATATGGCCATTTAGTATAATGCTAATCAAGTTTCAAATTCGTTGTGCAACTCAAGTTGTGATTATCCTTCATACAGAAGAAAACATTTCACACCCCATCACTGCACGCTTGGGCTATTTTGTCTTGGCAATTAATTTATTATTTTTTTCTCACAGCACAGTGAAGCCTTGTTTTCAAAGTCCTTCATAACTTTATAAATCAGCTCTACACATGAGCCTATGCATTTGTGAACCGTAGAAAATCCTTCCGCTCGGGTGATTAAGCTCCTGACACCTTTACTGATTAATAATCGAGACAAGAATAAGATCAGAAGCAAAATAAATGATCATTTAATAGAGAGACCCACAAAACAGCCCTTTAACTTACATATTCCATCATGTTATTCGTTTCACATTTCCTTTTGCGCAGTCTCCAGTGCAAGCACAGCTGGAAGAGCAGGGTAGTAAAAGAAGAAAAATGAGGTCTATTTTATTGCAGCACAACACATTAGCCCATTTATCCACCTTTCATATTTTTAGCCTAACAAAAGCATCTGTTTCCATACTGTGCAATTCAGACTTCAACAGTACGAAGCTGCTTCCCTGCGGTACTCACCTTGTGGTATAACCTATTGTTTTCCCATTCCAATAACTTCTCAATTGATCTTCGTGTCTGGAAGACAAATGGGGGAGAATTTTACTCTTGACTGGCTTAAGAAAAAAAAAAAAGAAAAAAGAAGAAAATCTTTGCAGCTGGTTTTTGAATGAGAAGGGAAGGGGACAGTGACTGAGGACAGGGTGGTCTGTGATATTATCACAGCTTCAGTGTTACTTTGGAACTAGAACTGCAATGGACTTTACCCCCAGGAAAAGAAACGCAGCATACAGAATTCCCTAAAGCAGCTTTATAACTAAAAACAGCACATACATGTGTCTTTAATAGTTTACAGATTGACAAGTGGAGAACAAATGACTGCAACACTAGCGCATATATGCTCCCAATAATTCCTAATTGTATCTCCTTTTACAAGCCATGGCGCAATTAGGAAACATTGTGAAATAGAAATGAAAACTTATGGTTGGATATTGTAAGACAAGTTGAGGGACAATGGGTAATAATTATATATCCAGTAAGGATGGCAGAGACATCCATCATCACTTTTGCCACTAGATATATTTAAAAAAAAATATGCTGGAGTTATGAGGGGTAGAATGATTATCGTAAAAAAAAAAAAGTTTAATATATACATTTAAAATAACGGAGTAACTAAATGACAATCGACAAACTCTACCCAAATGAGCACTTCAGTAGATGCTAGTGTATAGAATTACCTAAACATAAAAAATGTAGGGCAAGAATAAACCTACAAAGGCCGTACCCAAAACATATAGTTAAGGTGAAAGTAACTCCTTGCTGGGTTGGCTATTAAGTGGTTAATGTGCCTCTGTTTTAACCATTATCATTCCACCACTTAGGGTGTTTGAGTGCCCACAACGGGATTTGCTTTTTTTTCTTGCTTTAGTATCTACCTGTACTGTACCCAGAGGTGCACCTAACCCTGTCCTTTATTTAAGCTGAGCGAGTGTTTAACTTTCCTGTATTTTTTGTTACAAACAATTATCAGACATGTAACCCCACACAGTGAAAAGGTTGGCACGGGCCTTTATTTTAGACGTATACAGGAGAAAAGGAACCTAGTAAACAAGCACTCTGTCACAACTGAATGTATAATTATATTGTTAAAATACTTTATTAATGATCAATTAATAAAAAAGGGGGGTTAAAATAAAATTGTATGATTAAACAGCACGTGACTGTATCATTTGTAACCCAACTATGGCTAGGTGGGTAGGTTGTAGATAATGAGATCCCCGATTGATATTCGGGATCTGATGCTATACTTATAGTTGCCTATGGATATGGGAAAGGGGGCCGTTATAGGACCCACTATAAAGATAAAGTTATGTCTCAATATAAATGTATCAGGGCGTGTATTATGACGCGTGTATTAGGTCGCTATCTTAGACCTGGTTAGTGTGTCACTCTGGGGTTATTCATACAGGCTGATACTCTGCCCCGACAGCGTGACTGAGGTTTCCCTTTAGCTCAACACCATATTATTAAACACAGGTAGTTACACTACTGGTTTCATTTACCGCATATCATGCCTGGATGTGTTAATGTACACACCATATAAAGTCCACTATCACAGCGCATCATAATACACGCCCTGATACATTTATATTGAGACATAATTTTTTCTTTATAGTGGGTCCTATAACGGCCCCCTTTCCCATATCCATAGGCAGCTATAAGTATAGCATCAGATCCCGAATATCAATCAGGGATCTCGTTATGTACAACCTACCCACCTAGCCATAGTTGGGTTACAAATGATACAGTCACGTGCTGTTTAATCATACAATTTAATTTTATTTTAACCCCCCTTTTTTTATTAATTGATCATTAATAAAGTATTTTAACAATATAATTATACATTCAGTTGTGACAGAGTGCTTGTTTACTAGGTTCCTTTTCTCCTGTATACATTTACGTCCCCACCTAGTTAGCACCTCACCATGGTTTACTACTAAAGCTGTGCGGGTGTTTTTCTTTACGTGTAACTTTATTATAGACACCAATTTCAAATGCTTATAACTGGATTCACAAGGCAAATAAAAATTAAACGCATGCAAAATTGCAACATTTTGCTTGGTGATGTTGAAAAAAAAACCCAGCTAATCACACTTGCACAAAAATTAAAACACCTGCAAAGTACACCAGTTTCTAGAAAATCAAGTTTACAAAGGCTACCACTGAAAGAGGTGTATAGGAAAATAAAAGAATTACAATTAAATGTTATGGGTCAATTTGAAAATGTACTAAAGCCTTCACAATGGATTATGGGTTTCTATTCCCCCCCCCCTCCCTCTTGTACTTTGTGATTAAATATCAAGTAGTTGCATACATCACCATTTAAGAATAAATGGATGATTCACTTGCATGATATCTTAAGATAAAGGATTCAAGAACCTGGTTTGTAAGCAATATACCTTGTTAATAGGTTACACATAAAAAAATAAAATAAAATCATAATATTAAAGAAACAAATCCAATGTTAACCCTTGCACTGCTGAAGAGGCATGCAATGCATCCCTCTCGCCCCCAGCCCTCCTGGCAGCAGACAGATTAATACACTATTTCAATATATCCTCCTGCTGTTAATACCCTATTCCAAAGTTTTTTAACTGGAGGGACACGAATGTTGGAATAACATAACTTTCTATGAATGATCTTTCTGAACTACTGCGATTGCATTTCATTTGTACTGGATTTGTCTCAAATATTCCCCTCTAAGAATCACTCAATTCAACTACAGACCCAGACCCACTTGTGTAGAGATGTGCAAAGTGTTCCTGAAAGACTGCAAACCAGGTGAAACCTGCCATGGTTTTTCTGACTTAAGAAAAAAAAACCCCACCTCTTTTGCAATTCTGTATTTGCCAGCAATTCGTACAGGTCACATGGCCCTTTTATATACTGCCACTTTCACAAACATGTTAAGTACTGTATTTCAAAATTCTAGCAACATTTAAAAAAAAAAAAAAAAAATCACAAAAAGACTTGTAAAGCGGTTATATTGATTTGCCAAGCAATTGTTGCTCGCACCATCGACCAATTGAAATATTGATGGTTGAAGGCTTATTCTTCAGTGGACCTGAAATTAAAATTGTATCTGGGGAAAAAAAAAAAAAAAACACGTCTTCAGATGCATTAAAATATTCGTAAATCCTGATGCAGTGTACGGGTCTAACCAAGACCAGGGAGGATAAATCATCATGCCAGGTGTTAAAAGTGAGAGACCTGCAGGTGCAGAGACTGGAATCGCTGTGCCTCGCTCAAACAGCAGCTGCAGCTTGCTGGGAAACAACACCCAACTATTACTACGCCCAACTGACTGTAGCACTGTCAACAAACAGAAATCTTATGTCAAGCCAGAATTTTTATCTCGATGAGCGTGATGGCAAGACTAGGAAAATTAAAACACGCGTGGATTTGAAACTCTGTTGCAAAACGTGAAGGTACAATTAGCCCCGCAAGTTACTTCTATTAGCATGCAATAAACATATAAGCAGCATGATTACCAATTAAAGTTCAATTGTAATGAATAACCAACAGGGATCCCGGCCCGTCTCGAGATAGTCTGTTAAGTGGGAGCTTAGCGAACGTTACTTAGGATGTGAATGTGTCACTTTGTAAATTTATTACATCCATTTTCTAAATTCAGGCTTTTTTTGTTTTTTAGTATTTTTTTTAAAGAAAAACAGTGCACTTGCTAACAAAGATAGTCAGACCTCTCTTGTATGTTTGAAAAGATAGCCTTTTAGAGGCTGCTCCCCTTTTAAATGAAAATAGGGCAGCAGTTCTGGTCACACTTTGTGTTAATTTAGTTGCCAGTCAGCTCCAAATCAAAAGAAAATAAGGCCGCAGAGTGTAATTAACATTCAGTTCAGTCGTTTTGTCCCTTGTCTAGCCCCCAAGCTTTGTTAAAATTGCCATCTGAAAGCTGAAGGCTGTAGGGAAATAGATTTGATTCTAATCGCACCATGAAAAGAACATGATCTAACTGCTTTCAGCCCTCCGTAAATCTGTACTAGGTCTTTAGCACAATGCAACTTCCAATTTAGAAAGCACTGAATGTCTCGTCAATGACTTTGTGAAGAAAAAAAAAAAAAAAGAAAGGAAAAAAAAAAGAAGGAAGAACAAGGAGCAGACATAAAAATTCCAATAGTTGTTTAAGCATTATAGTTCATTTGCATCACAGCGAACCTGAAAAGGGCTGACCTCTCAAACCGCCTCTCAGGTCTATGAAGTTGTAGCTTTGACAAGCTCACATTGACAGAGCTCATTGACTCTGAAAGGCTACTCTATCAATGGAGAAAAACCGCAATAGGTTCTACTCTGAGCAGGCATCTGCCTGCCCACCCGTTGCTAAATCAATGGCAAGGGATTCAAAAAAACGAAATCTACTTTTTGCTACTTTGCAATACCTGTTTAAAGTGGGGCATGACTACCATAGCATTTATTTGCTACATAGGGTTGGTGACATTTTTCGTCCTAAAGACTGTAGTCATGTGAAGAAAAAAAAAAAAAAATTAAAAAAAAACCACAAAAAAAAGGCCTTTGAAATTCGTAAAACTCACCATGCTTTTCTTTACACTTTGATTGATTGCAATGGGTATCTAAATAGTTCCATTAGAAATGTCTACATCCATTGTCAATGTTCCATTTCGGTCATTATTTCACTCTGATTAATAAATACGTATATATACTTTTGTCACCAAAGGGAACATTTATCACGGCTGAAAACCCACAGCATCTCTGCATTGAAGTCTTTATGATTATATAGTATGTATTGGACAATTTTCGCTTGCATGCACAACTTTTTTAGGTTATGTGGGACATCACATTATGTTGAATGCAACCCGCATACTTTTGTAGAAGTTAGCTACTCAAACCTTACTTTGTCAATAAAATGGTACGGATAGAACAAGCCAACTAGCATTACTCTCTGTGCATAATATTGAAGCAAACTGGTCATTTGTTTTAGAACTTCTAAAAGGAGAACATCTCCGAAATGCACAACCTTGGCTCAAAGCTTACATCAGACAGCCATGCACAATCCCACAAGTCTGCAGTTCATTTTTCTCTCGTGTGACAGGTGAAAATAAAAAGCTCTTGCACGTGCAGCCTAATTAATCACTGCACTTGACATATTACAGATTTCCATCGAAAGGCAGGTGGACAGCACACAAAACCAGAATGGGACACTTGATTGGAGAGTAATATCTTCAGCTCGGGACAAAGGCACATTCATTCTTGCAGCAGCAGATAAAAACGGCTTTTTTTCGCAATACTACACATTTTAGTTTTTGCATGTACTTATTTCGCCAAGTAATTACAAAACGACTCCAATAAGAATTGCCCTTTTAGTCAGGAAAATATATTTGTCATTTTGTAATCATCAACATCTTGTAAAGGATGTCAAAACAAAAGAAGTATTCAAAAATTGACCACAAGCTATAAAAAGTGCACAATATACAATACACACAGGACACCGTAGTAGTGTAAGAAAGCAGTTTATAATCGTAATCAACACAATATATACAAAAAATGCATATACAGTATAGCTGCAAAATTGGGTTAACACCAGTGCAAACTAATTTATCAAAAGGGAAAATCTCATTGCTTTCAATAGGTTTGTCTGATAAATATAGTGCTATTTTTGCACTGGATTTACCCCCGTTTTGCTGCCTTTGGGTTGTGTATCGCTTTGGTTAAAGGTGCACCAGGTTCTAAAGAGACATTAACCGAAGATGAAAATCTTCCACTTTACCAGGAACCATGGATGTTATTTTGGAGCGAAAAATCCAAGGATCGGTGCTGCCAGTTCTGCACCTAGTAAGGCAATAGAGACCAGTAAAGATCTCTAATCTAATTAGAATGTATGAACAACACAGCGTGTTTTATTTGTATTTTTTATAATATTTTATTAACAAACACAGGAGTGCCCAGCATTGGTAATACAATGCAGTGCCTATAGTATAAATAAGAAATCTTTAGAGGCATACATTACTGAAACAGTCTAAAACTATGCCAAAAGTTTACATACAATTGAACAAAAGAAATAAAGAAGCAAAAAAAGGCGTGTGTTTTTATTATCAAATTATATAATCGGGAATGTATATAGGGATATTTGGGTAAGAAAGGGAATGAAAGTGGAAAGTAGGGGAAAAGGGTGTGTGTGTGTGTGTGTGTGATTGTGTGTGTGTGATTGTGTGTGTATTTTTTTTTTTAAGGGTATGTTAAGAGGGTTATAGAATTTAAATAACCGTTTACTTCTTATTAACTGACTTATATGGCTCTTAACGATTGGATAATTATTATAATGTTCTATATTGTCAGATTATAAAGGAAAAAAGGGAATAAGGAAACTGGTAAATTTGATTTTGCGTTTCTAACAAGTTACAATAGGGAAGCCATGAAAATGAAGAATATACTGTAATCACCAAGCACTGGGATATTCTCAAGAGTGACCCCGTTTTGAAGGGAAATATCCCAGGGAGACCAAGTGTCATTTTTAAAAAGGTTACCTATCATCAAGGACAGATTGGCACCAAGTGCATTAAGATCAAAGAAAGCAAATAACAGTTGGTTGTTTCAAAGCAAAGTTTTTTTTGGCTGCATGACATGTAGACCCTGCCTGTTCAAGGCAAAGGATAAACAGAAATGTAAGTCTAATGTTACTAACGAAATCGATGACATTCATAATACCCATATCACATGCAAATCTGACCAAGTAATTAACATGTTGGAATGTCCTTGCATTTACAATATGTAGGTAAGACGACACGTCCAGTGAGAATCAGGATATTAGAACATTTAAGTCATATTAAAAGGAAAGTTATCACGCATAGTGTATCTAATCACTTTTTGACTCACCATAAAGGGGATTCTAAGGGGCTGAAATGTACAGCCATTGAACATGTCATGCAGCATTGGAGAGGAGATAGGGATGCGGAATTAAGTCAGAGAGAGGCCTTCTGGATCCATAGACTGCAGACCCTCACTCCTAAGGGTCTCAACATGGAAATAGAAATTGGTCAATTTTTAATATAGTTATAGATCACAGGTTATGAATATTGCACTACCAATTATTAACTTCTCATTTTGAACAGCTAATAACAGTAACCGAATAACTAATTGAAGAATGATATTCATTAACCTGAGACTTATAGATACCATAAGCTAAAGTTAAAAATAAACATATGTTTGACCGAATCTTATACTATATTAGTGAAAGCACTGTATGCCTGCCTGCCTGGATGTCCGGTGTCCCTAGGGGAAATCTCATTGGTCCCTTGGGCCGCCCGCCCCCGCACACCTCTCATTGGCCTGAGGCGGAGTGACGGGCCGGGCCACACACACACACACACACACACACACACACACACACACACACACACACACACACACACACACACACACACACACACACACACACAACACAGCAGCTCCACACACACACACACACACACACACACACACACACACACACACACACACACACACACACACACACACACACACACAACACAGCAGCTCTATACACACACACACACACACACACACACACACAACACAGCAGCTCTATACACACACACACACACACACACACACAAAACACAGCAGCTCTATACACACACACACACACACACACACACAACACAGCAGCTCTATACACACACACACACACACACACAACACAGCAGCTCTATACACACACACACACACCCTCTGTCCGCCCCCCCCCCCCCCCATCACGTGCGCCGCCCTGCACTGGCTCCGGACGGGAAGCGCGGCCCTCCTACCCCAGCCGCTCCCTTACCTCCCCGGCGCTACCACCCGCTCAGGTAAGTCACTGTGCGTCCCGCCTCAGCCTCAGGCCCACTGCGCGTCCCGCCTCAGCCTCAGGCCCACTGCGCGTCCCGCCTCAGCCTCAGGCCCACTGCGCCTCCCGCCTCAGCTTCAGGCCCACTGCGCCTCCCGCCTCAGCCTCCGGCCCACACAGGGCGCTTCCTACCGCCGCTCAGCCGGACGCCACATCGAGCGGGCGCCGGGGGGGGGAGCGCGAGTCTCAGGCCCACACAGGGCGCTTCCTGCCGCCGCCTGCACGCCTCACTCAGCAGGACGGCACACCGGGGGACCAAGCGGGCGCCGGGGGGGGGGGGGAGCGCCACTGTCACCATGGCGTCACACATTGGGATTTCAAATTTCGTTGTACCTATTACCCTGTATATTGTAATATAACGCGTGTAATTTAATGGTTTCTTGCTCCCATGTGATATTGACTAATGTTGAAATTATTTCGAGAGTTCGCTATTTGGCTATTATCCCCGATACGTAGTTAACAACATACTACCCACTAGTACCCTCTCATAATATTAATATACTTAAACTATAGCTTACCAATGCAACTTATGACGCATAATTGTTATTTTTTATTATAATTTGTAATACATTTTTCATCTTTTTTTTTTTTACAAAATTATTATTAACAAGTGGAACTTCTAGATGTATATCACATATATAATTTTACATTGGTCATAATCAATTGGTTTAATGTGATATACGCTCCTTCAACATACGTGTGGTTTTACCAATATAATACAGGTCACATGGACACCGGATGATGTATACAACGAATTTACTCTCACAGTTCATGTAATCCTTTATTTTAATTGCTTTTCCACTGTGTGGATGGACAAAGCTTTCCCCCAATATCATGTGTTGACAGTTTGTACAGCCATGACATTTGTGTACACCGGGAGTTTTGGAGAGCCAATTCGTAGGGCTGGCATACTTGGATACCGGATCTGCCTGTGTCAATAGGTCACCTATGTTTCGGCCCCTGCGGTAACAGAATAATGGTGGTTTTCCAATCCTTTTGTCGTTTTCCAAGATGTGCCAGTGTTTCATGATACTTCTACGAATAGTACATGATGAATTACCAGTATGCCATTTACAATTGCCTAATTTATATGCATGTTTTTGCTCTACCTCCTCCTTTCCCTTGTTATTCCTCCCTTCCCTTGCCATCTAAACAGTCACCCTTAGCTCTGGAAATTGCTCTTATTCATCTTATGTGTTGATTCACTTGTTCCTGCACTGTCATTTTCTCTAGGGAGCTGCCACGCTGATGCAATTGACACTGAATGGGGTACCAGATCGGCGTGACGTTCTGGTGCTGTTACTTAGCCTTGCACATGCGCAACTTCACTTTGAGCCGACTTCCCAGGACTTCATGACGCCACATATGCGTTTCCTAGCAACATTGGACACTAGGATCTTTTTTGTCCACTGGGGAGCCTGTACTCATCTGCACATGCGCGATAGCATGCATTGCTCTGTCTTCTAATTTCCAAGATGGCCGCCGTGCTACCTCATACACTGATTGCACTCGTGGAGCTCCAGGATTGTACAATTAGCTGCCTCGAGTTGTCCTCACATGGTGAACTATGGGGTATATATGTTCTCTGGGTGTCATTGTCTGGTAGCACCCCTCTGAGGAAGGTCCTGCCAGGACCGAAACGTTGGGTTTATAGTGTGCTGTTTTGTCACTGCTAATACATGTCTTTTTGCTTATCGGAGTGTTGCTGCTTTTGTGCCTTCTCTTATGGGAAGACAGGATATATATATATATATATATATACAGTGCTTGACAAATCACCCAAAAATCTACTCGCCGAACCAAAAAATCTACTCGCCACCTAGTCCCGCCTCTAGTCCCGCCCCCAACCCCGCCTCTAATCCCGCCCCCAGCCCCGCATTTAAAAAAAAACCATAAATGAAATAAATTTAATAAATTTCTAGTAAGAACATTCGTTTTTGACATAAGTTTATTTATTGTACTGCTGCGGCACAGTTTATTCGAGCATTTGCCCGTTCTGTGCCGCAGCAGTAGCCTGGCGCGCGCCCGAGTGTGACGGGCGCACGCCGAAGCAGCGGAAGAGCGCCCTCCGATCGGGGCGCTCTCCCTACCGCTGCCGGGTCCGCCGGGTCCCCCGGAACCCCCTGCCGCTGTCCCGCGATCGCGGGACACCAGGGCTCCCTCGGGGAGCCCCTGGACACGCGTGCAGCGGGCGCACGCTCCCGATGACGCGTGACCGCGCGTCTATGACGCGCGGCACGCCGAGGGGCGGCCACTAGCAAGCCGGGAGATTTCCCGGCTTGCGGTACCGACCACACTTCAATAAAGTGTGTCGGTAGTGTATTACATTATACTACAATTAGTCCTTGTTTTGTGTGTGTGTGTGTGTGTGTGTGTATAAATGTCGAATCTAGAAAAACAAGCCAGATGTGAATGACTAGTTTCCTGCACCCCTTAACTAGTGCCTGGATGCCCCCGCTTCAGAATGTTTAAAGCAGCAATCCCACCTGGGATCTTACCTGATCCGCAGACCCTCAATGTCCAGGTACCTCATTCCCACAATGTTATACATTGGAGGGGATGTGTTCCCTACCTGTCTTCTGGGTTACGGGGGATTCCAATGTCTTCTGTGTGAGTCAGATCTGGAAGAAAGCAGTATAGGTTATTTCGGTGTAGTATAGGGCAGTTAAGATATACAGGGTAAATAAAATATCCAGATCCAGATTTTGAGACAGAGAGAGGGTGAGACAGAGAGAGGGTGAGACAGAGAGAGGGTGAGACAGAGAGAGAGAGAGAGGGTGAGAGAGAGACGGAGAGAGGGTGAGAGAGAGACGGAGAGAGAGACGGAGAGAGGGTGAGAGAGAGACGGAGAGAGGGTGAGAGAGAGACGGAGAGAGGGTGAGAGAGAGACGGAGAGAGGGTGAGAGAGAGACGGAGAGAGGGTGAGAGAGAGACGGAGAGAGGGTGAGAGAGGACGGAGAGAGGGTGAGAGAGAGACCGAGAGAGGGTGAGAGAGAGATGGAGAGAGGGTGAGAGAGAGGGTGAGAGGGAGAGAGAGAGGGAGAGACAGAGGGAGAGAGAGAGGGTGAGAGACGGAGAGAGAGTGACTGTGGGGGGATGGGGTGACTGGGTGGGGTGATGGGAGACTGGGTGGGGTGATGGGGTGACTGGGTGGGGTGATGGGGTGACTGGGTGGGTGATTGGGTGGGGTGACTGGGTGGGTGATTGGGTGGGGTGACTGGGTGGGTGATTGGGTGGGGATTACTGACTGACTGGGTGGGGATTACTGACTGTCTGACTGGGTGGGGTGACTGGGCAGGGGGGTGGGATGACTGACTGGGTGGGGGGTGACTGACTGGGTGGGGGGGTATGACTGACTGACTGGGTGGGGGGGTATGACTGGGTGGGGGGGGTTATGACTGACTGGGTGGGGGGGGTTATGACTGACTGGGTGGGGGGGTATGTTTGACTTGGTGGGGGGTATGATTGACTGGGTGGGGGGGTATGACTGGGTGGGGGGTATGACTGACTGGGTGGGTGGGGTTATGACTGACTGGGTGGGGGGGGGTTATGACTGACTGGGTGGGGGGGTATGTTTGACTTGGTGGGGGGGGGTATGATTGACTGGGTGGGGGGGTATGACTGGGTGGGGGGTATGACTGACTGGGTGGGGGGGGTTATGACTGACTGGGTGGGGGGGTATCACTGACTGGGTGGGGGGGTATGACTGACTGGGTGGGGGGTATGACTGACTGGGTGGGGGGTATGACTGACTGAGGGGGTATGACTGACTGGGTGGGGGGGGGTATGACTTACTGGGTGGGGGGGTATGACTGACTGGGGGGGTATGACTGACTGGGTGGGGGGGTATGTTTGACTGGGTGGGGGGGGGTATGATTGACTGGGTGGGCGGGGTATGACTGACTGGGTGGGGGGTATGACTGACTGGGTGGGGGGGGTTATGACTGACTGGGTGGGGGGGTATGACTGACTGGGTGGGGGGGTATGACAGACTGGGTGGGGGGTATGACTGACTGAGGGGGTATGACTGACTGGGTGGGGGGGGTATGACTTACTGGGTGGGGGGGTATGACTGACTGGGGGGGTATGACTGACTGGGTGGGGGGGAGTATGACTGACTGGGTGGTGGGGAGTATGACTGACTGGGTGGGGTGGGGGGATGACTGGGTGGGATGGGGGGATGACTGACTGGGTGGGATGGGGGGATGACTGACTGGGTGGGGTGGGAGGATGACTGACTGACTGGGTGGGGTGGGGGGATGACTGGGTGGGGTGGGGGGATGACTGACTGGGTGGGGTGGGGGGATGACTGACTGGGTGGGGTGGGGGGTACCTTTGGTGTCCTACACGTACACACACACACACACACACACACACACACACACACACACACACACACACACACACACACACACACACACACACACACACACACCACTCTCTCTCATACATACACACTCTGTGGAACCGGAGGGCAAGCGGGACAGGGGGGGGAAATCCCCTGCCTCGCGCGAGCAGCCACGGGGACAGGAGCGGAGACCAAAGGGGAAGCAGGTTTGGGGGGGGGGGGAACATTCCCCGCTGTCATCTCCTGCCCCACGCGAGCAGCCACGGGGACAGGAGCGGAACCGGAGGGCAAGCGGGACCGGGGAGTGGGTGGGGGGGAAATCCCCTGCCGTCATCTCCTGCCCCGCGCGAGCAGCCACGGGGACAGGAGCGGAGACTGAGGGGATGAGAAGGGAAGCGCGAGCAGGAGACAGGGACCGCGCACGCGAGGAGCAGCCATTACTTACCCCTGCAGAGAAGGGCTCCATTCCGCGTCACGACCGCGTCACGGCCAATCAGCCAGGAAGATATTTTGTTTTGTTATTTATTTATTTTTTTAAATTTGTGGGGGGGTGGGGAAGCGGAGACAGCCACGGGGACCGAGGGGAACACCCCTGCTGGCATCGGGAGCAGCCACTGGGGGAAAGCGGGGACCGTAGGGCAACCGGGACGGGGGAACATCGCCCACTGTCATCTCCTGCC
This sequence comes from Ascaphus truei, assembly GCF_040206685.1. NCBI lineage: Eukaryota > Metazoa > Chordata > Amphibia > Anura > Ascaphidae > Ascaphus > Ascaphus truei. The sequence goes on along the minus strand of NC_134483.1, from coordinate 466,204,881 downwards.
CCGCGCGAGCAGCCACAGGGACAGGAGCAGAACCGGAGGGCAAGCGGGGCAGGGGGGGGGGAGATGGGGGGAGAAATCCCCTGCCGTCATCTCCTGCCCCGCGCGAGCAGCCACGGGGACAGGAGCGGAGACTGAGGGGATGAGAAGGGAAGCGCGAGCAGGAGACAGGGACCGCGCACGCGAGGAGCAGCCATTACTTACCCCTGCAGAGAAGGGCTCCATTCCGCGTCACGGCCAATCAGCCAGGAAGATATTTTGTTTTGTTATTTATTTATTTTTTTAAATTTGTGGGGGGGTGGGGAAGCGGAGACAGCCACGGGGACCGAGGGGAACACCCCTGCTGGCATCGGGAGCAGCCACTGGGGGAAAGCGGGGACCGTAGGGCAACCGGGACGGGGGAACATCGCCCACTGTCATCTCCTGCCCCGCGCGAGCAGCCACAGGGACAGGAGCAGAACCGGAGGGCAAGCGGGGCAGGGGGGGGGGAGATGGGGGGAGAAATCCCCTGCTGTCATCTCTTGCCCGACAGGAGCGGAGACTGGAGGGGATGAGGAGGGAAGCGCGGGCAGGAGACGGAGACGGACCGCGCGCGCGAGGAGAAGCCATTACCCCTGCAGAGAAGGGCTCCATTCCGCGTCACGACCAATTGGCCAATCAGCCAGGAGGATATTTTTTTTGTTATTTTTTTTTTTTAATTTTTTTAAAATTTGCGCAGAGCAGGGGGGAAAAGTAGCTGGCCACGGGCCAATTTCCGTTCGCACCTGGCGAGTGGGCGACCGGGTTTGTCGAGCACTGTATATATATATATATATATATATATATATATATATATATATATATATATATATATATATATATATATATATATATATATATATATATATATATATATATATATATATATATAGTGGTTGACAAATCACCAAAAAATCTACTCGCCACACAAAAAAATCTACTCGTCACCTAGTACCAAACGGGGGTTAAATCCACACGCCCGGGGCGAGCAAATGTATAGGTTTGTCGAACACTGTATATATATATATATATATATATATATATATATATATATATATATCTGTCTAAGACATGCAAATGAGCATACAGTAATATTTCCCTTTGCTATATCCTTTGCTGTGGAGGGTTTTTGTCACTTTTTGTACCCACCATAACTTAACTAAGTATGGTAAACCCCATCCTCATTGCTTCATTTTTGCATTGCCAGTTAACCAACCCCACACTGATGAGACCCATTAAGGTCGAAACGGCTGTCTATGGGTGGGTTTTCTGGCAATGCATCTTAACCCTGGCTGTGCTTAAAGCTGTGACCATGCAGAAAGCTTAAGCCTATAGGGAACCATGTTTAAAATGATTTTGAAGCAAAAAGTGGCAGTGTGTGCTCATTTGCATGTCATTTCCCAGAATACCTTGCTGCAGTGGAAGTGCTGTGTGATAATGGTGAAAGGTGGGGTTGCAGACCTGTCTAAGACATACAAATGAGCATACAGTAATATTTCCCTTTGCTATATGCTTTGTTGTGGAGGGTGTCACTTTTTCTACCCACCATAACTTAACGAAGTGTATGTATGTATGTATGTATATATATACATACATACATACATGATATATACATACATACACTTGTGTGAAAAATAAAGTACACCCTCTTTGAATTCCATGTTTTACATATCAGGACATAATAACAATCAAATGATCCTTAGCAGGTCTTAAAATTAGGTAAATACAACACATGACATATTACACCGTGTCATGATTTATTTAACAAAAATAAAGCCCAAATGGAGAAGCCATGTGTACTACTCAACATTGCCACAGCTTTTGGAATCGTGCATTACATTTATTTACATTGTAAGTAGGCACAGCATATGAGCCAAGACAGCAGCCTTTTTTTCACAACTGATCAAAACACCTGCACTTATTTTTTTTATTGTTTCTCTTTTACAACTGGAGATCAGCAGGTTTTATGAGAAACCAATTTTTTTTCCACATATACTGAAAATGATTAGTTGTGCCATTGGTTACTTTTTTCAAATTTAACAGAGTGCTGCATAATTCATGTGCTTAATCAATATTCAATACAGGCACAAAGCTAACTATTTGCGCTGCGCCCCCCCTGCCTGATCCCCACTTTTGCTCCCGCCCCCTGCTTTCCGGCGTGCGGGGGTCATGTGACGTCACGCCATTACCCGCGGCGTCAGATGAAGTTGCCATGGCGACGGTTCACACAGCCAGCTGAATCAAGTAAAGTGGAGTGTTGCAGAGGCCTCATGCGATCCCCTTGCATTAAATTAAATGCTTTGGGGAAGAATGCAGGGCCTCTGCAACCGCCTGCGCCCCCCAGCAAAATCTCACACCCGCTGCCATAGCACACTGCACCAGAACATACACAATGCACAAGCAAGAGAAGTGGCATTGTTGAGTCACTATTGCGCGATAAAGAGGCAATGATGCTATTTCACTCGCTGCATTATGCCACGGCTTGAAATAACATTGGCTACATGCAGGGGTGCACAAACTTTTTGCGCTGCGCCCGCCTTGCCTGCTCTTGTGCTCGATCGTGCCCCCCCTTACCTTCAACGAAGCGTCAAATGCGGGGTCATATGACGTCACGTGACCCGTGGCGTCATTTGACGTCACGTCTCCATGGTAACGGGCGTCATTTGATGCCGCGTTGCCATGGAGACGTGTGGACAAGAATCTGGTAGTACATTTACAGAGGCCTTGCGCTCTTAGCGCGGGGCCTTTAACCCCCGCCCCGCCCCCCAATAAAGTCTTGCGCCCCACAGTTTGCGCACCGCTGGGCTACATCATATATATTTAGTATGATTTATGTACGTGTATGATGTATAAAAACCAAACTAGATCAGCACTCAAAAAGTAAATCAAAGAAAATGAAGCACTTACGTTTTGCTTTTGGTCTCACTAAGTTTCTTCTTTAATGCATCAAAAAAAAATCAGCACTAAACTAAAAAAAGGCGGGACGCATTACAGCTGCAGTCCTTGTTTCAGTTTTTTTCTTCTGTTTTACTATATACAGCATGTCAGTAGCTTTAATGAGAAATAATTACCTAAGCTACCGATCCATATGTTCACCTTTGATCGGCCAATAACCTGCTCTTGGGGTTATCGAAATGGCAGACGACCGACTCTGCTGCACTCTGAAATGCAGCAGCTGCAATGTGATGTATTACTAAGTGTAACATTATATTGTTATAGCTTTCAGCTCAGCAACAGACAATCTGCTGCTGGGAACACTGCCACATATCTGTTTGAGCTCTGCCATTTGGCAACAAAGTATCACAAACAGGTGTGTGAGAACCTGTTAGAAAAGAGGAAGTGAATGTAACTTTATAAATGGTTGCTAAGCAGCCAAAGGATAGTCAGTACATTAAAAAAAAATGGGGATTAATATCCTTTCCCCTCCCATTAATGTCTGAAAACTTATATTTTTATTAAAGTTAAAAAACAAAAACAAACAAAATGCGATTAAGAGTTGGAAAAAACACAACAAAAACACAGTATTACCTAATACTAATTACCATAACTGATTTATAAAAAAAATAAACTAAACAGTATTTTGAAAGTCTTGCTCCGTTACACCCACAAATAATGTCTGATCACATTGCATTTTAAAATCAGATTTTTTTACATATAAAGTTATATTGTTTGTGTACGTATAATACATACGAGTATTGAATACAGCAAAAAAATATTGTATATGTTGCATAGATACGAGGCAAGATGCGAATTCCATAAGTATCTATCAAAAACTTGAGTGAAAAGGTGCTCATCACATTTCAAATAAAAATTTTACAAACCTTGAAGGATAAATACTTGCAAACAATTGGCTTAGTCGCTCCCTAATATAATTTAGCTTGGCTCAGTATTCAAAGTATGGATGTGTATAACCGTAAACTTCAGCTCAAAGGAAACAAATGACTAAGCACAGTGACTTCCTGGCCTGATTTCTGAGTAGTGTGGCCACTTTAAGGAAACAAAGTTGTTCTACTTCAATGACTGTGTACAAACAGACAAAACCTTTTCTCCGACTCATCTCCAAGCTAAAACAAAACAAACACTTAAGAATGCACACGTGTGGGACAGGTTTCCCAAGCCTATGCCATGATTTTGAAAACTGCAATCTTGACAGAAACTTATTTGAGTTTAATTCCTATAACATTATTAGTATTTTGCCCCTGAGCACGCCCTGATTTTTTATGTTTAATGATTTATATTTTTTTTGTACTTAAATTTTTATTCAGTTTAGACAGGGAAGGATAATGCAACATTAGCTTGAGTACAGATTACAGAATGTATAAATCAAATACAGTGGTTCACTGAAAGCTATACAAATAAAATTATTATAGCATGTATCTGAGGTACTTCCTTTCTTATTGGTTAGTAAGGTCAAAAATGTGAGTTTTATCCACCCATCTGTATACACATGACCAACTTTCTCATAAACAAAGGAATGTTTAATGATTTTCTAGCATTAAAAATAGAAGCTAGGGTCGATTAAGAATCTATATTTTTGAGGTTACCATGTCAACGGTTAGACTGTACAGGGCTCTGGGGGAGAGCTCCATTTTAACCTCCACTTCATATTTCAATATCTTATATCTCCGGAACAAAGAATATTTAAACAAACACATTTGGGAAGAGCAAAGGGAAATATTAAAGTAAAAACCATGCAAAAAAATAAATGGCGATAAACGTAGGCTGTAAAGCAACAAATCAATAAAATAGGCAAATAAGCTCTATCTGGCTGTATCAGCTAGTAAAAATGCAACTAAGACAATTACAAAACTGAGAAATTGACAGTGGGCTAATTCAGCGGTGCGCAAACTGTGGGGCGCGACCCCCAGGGGGGGCGCGAGACTGCCGACGGGGGGCGCGGGGTTTACAGAGGCCCCGCGCGCTTCCCGAAGGCACTTAAATTAAGTGCCATACTTACCCGTGGCGCCGGCGGCTTCCTCCCGGCGTCGCCATGGCAACGCGGCGTCAAAATGACGCTGCGAGGTCATGTGACGTCACGTTGCTATGGCAACGTGACGTCATTACGCCGGAGCGAGGGTAAGTTGGGGTTGGGGGGGGGCGCGGGAGTGAGGGGACAGCCGGCAGGGGGGCGCAGGGAAAAAAGTTTGCGCCCCCCTGGGCTAATTAATGGGGTTTGGAGCAATGCTTTGCTAGCTGTCAGGACACCAGCATTAGGAAAGGGGGAGGGGGGGGAATCTCTTTCCTCTTCTGACTCCTGTACTTTTCTGAACATTAACTCCCTGTGTAGTACAGGGAATAGCCATTATTTTTGCGGTCTTTAATAAACCTCTTGTGATAGAGTGGCATTGTTACAGCTTGCTGTTGCATACTCTGTATATAGTGATGTATATACATAATGACAACAAAAAGTAAAAAAATAAATAACTAAATAAAAGGATGCATTTTCAATAATTATCTAAGTTGACTAGAGCACTTTATTTAAAAACAATATAAACACTGATAAATAACTTGTTAATGTCTATTTCATAATTACACTGCAATGTGTTTGGGGGGTGGGGTTAGAGATTCATACACAAAGCAAGAATGCTGTAGCAATCAAGTCTCAGTGATTTATAAACACCATCTAACAAATGTTTCTAAGGCAAACATTTGAATAAGCATTACATTTCCAGTAGAGCATTTCAATACGTACAAAATGAGCAGATCAAGCAAACACGTCCGGGTTTTATGTACAACAGATCATACAGCTAACTTTGGTGCTGAAGGTATCTGCAATAGTCAGGCCTTAATGATCTTTAGAGTAGCTGAAGCTCTCAGTGTGAAATTTTGATAGCATTGTACAGGCTTGTGCCTGTCCTGAAGAGGCCACAGTCTACTTTGCTGCTTCAGACATTAGACAAGATAAAGTGACTTGTCCAAGAGCGGACATTCAAACTGGGTTCCCCTACTTCAAGGGCAGTGTTCTTTACACCAAGTTACTATTTATATCCCTCCATATTGTATTTATAAAGCTTTGCTCTTAAAAGTCTAAAAAAACGCATATTCTTTCTTAAAGGGGCAATCATTGTACTAGGTGGGAAAAGGGGTGTGTCTGGTGCTAAACCATGTTATTTCAGCTCCCAAGGGAATGCCGGTATCGCATGGAGATTTAAAATCTCCTGCATCACATGATATCTTCCTATCCGCGTGATGCGGGAGTTTAAACCTCCATATTGTTAACCGTGCACAGGACAGTATTGGGGGCACCAAAGCTGAAATTATCAAGGTTCGACTGCAGAGAAACCCCCCACCCCGGCAGGTAAAAAAAAAAAAAACCTGGGCGGAGCTACGTCTTTAACAGGATGCAAATAGGTAACATGGACAGAACGGTGATTTCATGTTTTAAAGAATGCCAATTATAGAGAAGTTGTTTTGAAAAATATATTTTTGACCTGCTACGCCAATGGCGTGCTCTCCAGATACACTGAATTCAAGCATCTTAGCTACTAATAACATTATTTCATTTGGACTACTGATGGCTTCATAAGGACTATATAAAACCAATAACAATTCACCTTTATATGTTTGATAAAACGGTCAGTCCTCAAAACTAAAGATTTAAAAAAAAAACTCCAAAGCAAGCTTTGGGATTTTTTTGGTGTGTTTTTTTTTTTATCTTTTTAACCAATTTACCAATGTTCAATTTCATCTTCTGAGGTAATGACCCATGCGATAGTTCAGAATCCTAATGCCTTAGCACCTTCCAAAAGAGAGAGAGAAATCCTTGAGTCACGTTTTTCAATCTCTATCTTCCTCTGCGATTTATTCAAACAAAAACAGGTTTGCACCCGCAAAGCAAGGAAACTAACTGCATTCCATTCATAAAAACTCTGCCAGCTAAATGAACCCTGGGCTAATCCATTAAGGCGGGCTTGCTGTACAAATTGGAGATTCAGAGACCCATCTATGACATGCACCAACGTGGGACACATGGACGCTGCAAGGATTTTATCTTTAAATCATTTTATGAAATCCTCCTACAAAGAAGTTCAAACTAGGATTATTTCCTTCTTTTTACTTCATGGCATTGGTCAAATAAATCCTTTTTTATTGCTACCTCAGTCTGTCCATTACTTTTTCTGCAGTGCGTCCGTCTTATATGCTCTTTTTCCAAGCGCAAACTACAGGCCCCAAATAACAAAAACTTCACTTGAAGTTGCCAGACCTTCCAAACCCCCCATCTCTGAAAATGAATTTGTATTTTCAGTTGGTATCGAGAGTCTGCTCCCTCTGCCATTGCCCAGCCTGTTCCAGCAAAACATCCAAATCCTAGTTCATGCATTGGTTCTCTCCACCAAATGATCAAAGAGAAGTGGAGAGGAGAAACAGAACTTTGCCCGTTGAAGAGGTGGCTCCGCCATTAGGTTATAAAGTCTATAAACACTTGATAGGCGAAAATTTACGTCAAACTTTGCAAATCAGACTAAGTAGATTGCAAGATCCTGCTGTGGAGGAACAGGAGGGATATAATTCCAACTGTGTGTATGTGTGGGTATATACATACACATACATAGAACAAAATAGAGGAAGGAAGCATATTTCAGAGAAAAGGGCTAGAACAAGGTCATGCTCTGAAGCTGGAGAGTGGCAGGCTCAAGTCAAATGTGAGGTGTTCTTCATGGAAAAAGTGGTGGATTGATGGAATAGCCTGCCAACGGAGGTGCTAGAGGCCAATACAGTCATGGGATTTCCAAGTGGCTTGAGCGAGACATACAGCTAGCATAAAAACAAAAGAAGGCTAATGATTGTATACATTGTTTTTACAGACGATTGGAAAATGGGCTTACTAGGTGGCCAAGTGGTAATCTGCCGTAAAATAATATGTTTAAAAACATAACACAAAATCTTAAATGTACTGCCATAGGCTCACGTTGGTGTTGAGGGACTGTATTTTTAAGGTGTACTTCCACCTGAATGTTATTTTCGCTTCTTGTTTTTTCACTGCTCAGCTTTTTTTTTTTAAATTTTAATGAGCATTTTATTCTTAAAAAATTAGCTCAACCCTTAATTAATAAGGCTCTCTCTCTTACATACGTTTCTTTGAGATCTTGTAATGTCACTAAGAACGTTCGGATATAATTTTCTTTCAGTCACTGGGATCCTTAGGTCGCGATTATAGTGGCAGCGACGGCGCGCACAACAGATCTCTTCTCTATGAGGCCACCCATAGAGCGTGCGACGCAGCACAACAATTCTGTGTTTGTCGCTTGACGGCCAGGTCACGTGCATGGTTCAGCCATTGACGGCAAATCGCTCATTCTCGCTATTGCATAGTGAATGTTCCATGCGCTCCGTCGCACCCCCACTATAAACGCGGCTTTAGGCTCGTCAACTCCGTATAGTTGTTATGGACATTGGACAGCTTTTTATGAAGTGTGGGATGTGACTCATTTCAATATACTCAGCATATCTCCCAGAGTACCGCTGGTGTACTGCTTTTTCAAAGGCATATCTCCCTAATGTATTTGGAGGGAGATTTGAGGGACACAGACACAGACACAGACACAGACACAGACACAGACACAGACACAGACACAGACACAGACACAGACACAGACACAGACAGTTTCAGGTTTTCAAATCAGATTTCAGATTTTTTTAAATTCAAATTTGGAATCCCGATTGAATCAGAGTTCAGATTCTTAAAAATCCGATCAGATTGGATTTAATGACGGATTCAGAGGTATCCGCTCATATTTGTTAGTACCGAATTGGCAGACGGATTTTGGTGTGCGGATCGGATTGGTTTTAAAATACCCAGGAAAATCCGCAGATCGGATTCAGACACGTTCGCCCTCCTCATCTTATAGTGCAAGTCCCACTTAGTATCACTTCAAGTAAAACATTGTGCAGGCGCCGGTTTCAGGTGAAACAGACCACCATGGCCCTTTCCGCTATAAACCTATCCAGTAAACGAGCCGGCAATTTTACAGATTGAAATACTTTTTAAAAAGTAGACTACCACCTACTTCAAATATCTGTCGCTTTGTACAGGTCTGCTAAAACTACCTTACTAATTATCTGTTTTTGAACTGAACCCCCACTAATCACAAAGCATCTTCAAATTCTTACTCTTATGAAACTACAAATCAAATGGTTTTACCAAGATAACTATGTAGATATATTTTATAACCTAATCAGGTCTGAAGCCAAAAGTACTGTGAAGACAAAGCTTGCCTAGGTGTCAAGTGAAAAACAGAATAAATAAGCTGTAGGGCGCAGGTAGCTAGTAGATTTTGAATCGCCATGCACAGCAGAATTGTCACTTCACAGAATTCTTTATTATGCAATTCGGAAGACTTGAGCAGTGTTACAAAATGGCGGACACAAGATATATCCCACACAGACCAAAGTAGCATTTGTGACAGTTTCTGTTTTAACCAATGCAGCAGTTTTAAGCCGTGCGTATAGTGCCGGCGACGCGTGACGTCACCGCTAGCGAAAGTTGCATTTTGCTTTGCGGCGGCGTCACGGGCGACCAGGCCATTGATTGGTTCAGGGGCTGTCACATGAGGCGACAGTCCCTGAAAAATCAAATATTGGCGGCTTAAAAAAATTGCGTCACCACGTCGCGTTTACTATAAGCGCACGCATTTGTTTTTGGGCGACGTCGCCGGCACTATAACCTCGGCCTAACATTTACTGCAATGCAATTATTTAAGCTGCCGATCGATCTGCGAAAATCCTCCTTCCCAGGGCATGCAATATCCCAGGGCTGCCTATTTCAAAAGAGGAAGTTGTGTGGCTTCCTAAATAGTTGCTATAGCAACCCGCGGAAGCTTAAAACATTAATCATTAAAAAAAAAAAAGAAGAAGAAGTGGAGAGTGATTTTTACCAAGTATTATCTAACACTACACAACTGATTTAAATATAAAATGCTGCTTTCAAATTAAAGAGAAGCGTTAGCTTATGTGATTATCTTACAGCTTCCACAGACATGCTCCTCAAATTGTACTTGTAGTAATATCACACACAGTTAATACAATGCCGAGCTCGTAATAAAAGCATCAACTTACTCTTTTACTGAGACAAACAACTGGCCACATGCTGCACCCCAATGTACAGCAGCAGCAAAGGCATCCACAAAGCAGCCAACGGACATTGATTGGAAGGTTCTTCTTAAGACAACTGTTGACTCTGTTAATGCTGGCTTTAAATTCTTCGGGTGCTACCTGAGAGGTAAAAAACAAATATGTACACATTACAAAAAGAAACAATATATACAAGTTAAGCAATAATCTGTATGTAGAATCACTACACACATACCTTGCCAGTTAAAGATGATGGAAACTCTGCTTCAAATTTGTTGCTAAGACCAAACCTAATGGGGGGAAAAAATAAAATAATTAGCCACGACCACATATGCTATTAGTAACTATTATTTGTTAACCTCTCTGTGCTAGAGGCTCCATAGGAAACAGCCAGTATGGCTGCACACCTATCTTTAAGAATCAATATGAAGACGGATCAAAGCTATTAATATGCAGCTCACACGCATTTATTTTGTATGCTAAAAGGGACCTTCTTGTAGCAACAGAACCGGATGTGATGTTTGAGAGAATCTTGGAGCACATCACTATTTGTGGTACTTTTGCATGGGTTCATTAAATAGGAGAGAGATAAGTGTTGGAAATATAATAAAGCAGCTTTTAAAAACAAAATGGATCCTCACACAAGAAAACCCGAGGGCAGCGAGCGGTGTGGAAAATGCAGAGGCCCCTATTCAATATGCTGTGAAGCAGTCTTTCCTCTGCCCGGGAAGATTTACATTCATTTGAATAGGATTTAAGTCTGACAGGGGGAAGGCAGCTTCCCAGCATATAGTTAGGAAGTCAGGAAGAGCAGAGAGGGTTCATGCCTCCATCCAGATCACAAGTGTGTGTGCTTTCATCCAATTAAAAACACCAGAATGTTAATTCTAGAGTCGAATACAATACTTGCCATTATCAATGTTTAATGCCATTGCACATGCAAAGTTGTACATATTCAATGTAACATGTCCTATTGCCCTTTGCTACAAAGGCATGTATAAACCCAAAAGCAAATCGGAAAAGGGGGGTGGGACTGAGTGCGCTACACAGAACCAGAGCCTGTGAAGAGGGATAATATAAAGCATACTCATAATCCCTATTGGATACTACTGAGCCATCAATACCCAAACAGGGTTAAACAGCTGGTAGTAATTTACTCATTAAGATCTTGGCCAGTCAGCAAAATTCTAACTGAATTGATTGCAGACATTTAAGGTTTGTAGAGCACTGTTCCAAAATTAACCCTGAAGGCGTAGGTACGCCGAAACGCGTTGGATTATTGAATATTGATTTTTAATACACCAGAGGCTCTTCTAGTGGGTAGATGCCCGTTGAGAGTCAAGCTAAAGATTGCATAAACCAGGGACTCTAGCCTGTCTGACTGGGTGGACACAACGAGGGGAGCTCCGAGCATCCGGTAGCCCGCCCCGACAACGGAAGTGCGTAGTCGAGTGGCAGGAGGGAGGAAGCTGACTCCAAGCAGGACGCCAGGATACCAGCAGCCTAACCCCAGACGGCAGCGCGACAACCCCCGAGTGGGAACACCCGAGGGACAAGCGCAGCAAAGGGAGAGGCAGTGGCAGCAACATCGGTTCCTGAATCGGCTCCTGAGGATACGTGCAGCACCATTGATTCGGGGACACACCTACCTTGTGCTAGAGTGGACAGCCCAGGTTTACAGCCACACCGGGCCATCTTCTCTCAACCCCCACACAGGCAAAAGTTTTTTGGTTCTTTTATTCATCTTTAGTTATTTAATATAACCTCATTGTTACATACTGTGTTGTCTCTTTAGTGTGTAACAAACTTATTGCTGTTTGTTTATTCTTATCCACCATTACATCTGCTGTTTACCATTAGCGCTCCTGTTTCTCTTTTTGTTTGTTATGTATAAACCCGTAAGTTAGGCTGGAGCATTTTAAAAAAAAATGGAACAGGGTTAAAACCATAATTAAAAAACATGTTTGCATTTAACCATGAAAATCAACCCACATATTTGAAAAGCACCAATTTTCACTAGATTTAGTATGACCATCACAATAAGATCAATATTCTTAGAAAAGAAATGCCTAGAAAATTAGAGACATATTAAAGTAAATAGGAAAAATGCAGTTTGATTTATTTGTATTCATGCTAGTACTGTATAACCAGAGGGATAATGCAGCAGTTAGTAGCAAACGTTTCAAAGGAACAAGTTGGGAAAGAAGTGTTGCCAATCAGGTTTTATATGCGGGTTTCCTGACCATTCGATTCCCTGTGTTACTGTACAATGTACCAGACTTCACCAGCGTTTTGGCTGTGTCCCCCATCTTAAGTGTCACATTTAAAGTGTCTGTCAGAGTTAATTTTGGAGTTATCATCTCTGGATGTTTCCTTTCTATATCTTTAATCATGGATGCATTCTGAATATCTGGACTAACATTCTGATTTATTTCTTCAAATAGGTATGTGTCTGAGCTGCATTCTACCATCAATTGTTACAGAATTTAAAATGTAATCAGTATGTCTGTGAGAGTTGATTAGGCAAACCCCTACCTTGTTAGTCAAGCGGCTGTGTTTTAGAGTATTTAAGACCATCCATGTAGGCTGTGTGTCCCATCTTAAGTGTCACATTTAAAGTGTATGGCAGAGTTAATTTGGGAGTTGAAATTGGAGGTGAAGATTTGAGGAAGATCGGGACTTTGCACAACAACTTTGCAACGGTGAGAAATTAACTTTCCAAAAGCTGTGATTCTTTGTATTCTTTATATCCCCCAGTACCTGGGAAGTCTATCCTCCTGCATCTCACTATGCCCTCCCTACTGCTTTTCCTGTTGACTGTTTCTACACTCCTTTGTGAAAGTCTCTGTTCTCTCCAACTTCCCCACTCCACCATTATTTATACACCTCTCTCCCAACAACTTCTTTACCCCAAAAACACCCACAAAACCCTCTATCTACTCCTTCCTGCTGCTGGGGATCTCCCCATAGCCTGAAGCCAGACATACACACCTGATTTCACCCATGCCTTCCTGCCATCTCTTCCCCTGTAAATTGTGTTAACCCTCTCATTTTAATACTGACTAACCTTAAAACTTGCCCCACAAATCAAGCATCCAAATAGCCTGCACTCATGGTTACTGTCCCACACTCAGTTACTCCTACCACCCATTATGACCAAGCACTGCCATCTATCTACAGCACTTATTCCTTCACCCGCTGTCTCTGTAAGTTCCCCATCAAACCTCTTAGATTGTAAGCTCTTCGGGGCAGGGATTTCCTTTCCTATTGTCTGATTTTGCTGCACTTATTGTATTATAATTCCCTGCACTGTATTCTTTGTGAAGCGTCGAGTACACTTTTGGCGCTATATAAATAAAGACATACAATAAAAACACTGACAATTCTCATTTTTTTCTATTTACAATTGTCTACATTTAAAATGAAGCAATTAAACAAGCAGGCGACATTTATATTCACACTGTAGATACTGTGGATTGGTTAAACATTTATATTCATTTTATGATTTTGTGTGTGTGTGTGTGTGTGTGTGTGTGTGTGTGTGTGTGTGTGTGTGTGTGTGTGTGTGTGTCTGTGTGTCTGTGTGTCTGTGTGTGTGTATATATATATATTTTGAAAGGATAAGAAATAAAATAAAAAAGAAGAGGTGTGGGGGGGGGGGGAAAGCATGGTGCTGGAATGCAAAACTCCAAGCTATAGCCCCCTGCCCCCCTGTCCATGATATATTTAATTTTGAACTTCCTCTACAAGTATTCTTGTCCTGGAGAAACAATAAAGCCACTAAGGTCTGCTTCACATTGGCAGCCAATAAAAACATGCGACAATTGTGAGGTGACACTGCAGTCATCTTTCTATTTCCCTGCAAGTTCTGTGGGGGAAAAAAAGGATGGGTAATCTGAGCAGTTGAAAGTTCCCCCAAAGCTTTGAGTGCCGCTGTTCAACTCAAGAGGAGGGAATTATTACATAAGTTGTTCCTGTAGACCATCATATTAAAATGGTTCATAATATGATTGTTAAAGCTGCATTCGGTCTTACACTAAAAAGTGAATAATCACAGCAGTGTTTCCTGTATTGCGCTTGTGAAACAGTAAATATTGAATATTACAACAGCAGTTTGAGCGGCTCCTTTTTTATTTTTTTGCCTCTGACCCGAAGGCTGTCGGGGGGTCACCCCGGTTTTCACACTGGCATCGAGCAGAGTATGTGTCCGCCAAACATTAAATGGAGGTGCGAGGTATAGGGCTGGACCCAGCAGACAATAGTAAAGTCACAAAGAGGACCTTGCAGCTTTCTATTGGTGACCATAAAAATATCTGGGGTGATGGTTCCAGATGAACTCCAGAGGACCCCATGGTTCAGGTAGGATAGATATCTACATCTATCCATTTGGGTGGCGGACTGTCGCTTTAAGTCTCCAGTCAACAAAAGTTGTGAATCATGATGCTATTCTATTTCTGCCATCCCAGTAGCCAATTCTGATAAGAGATCTCATATAATTAATTCATAATCTTTACTGATTATTTTTCACTCTTGCTCCACTTTACTAAGCAGAGGCACGTATTAAGAGACAGTGGTCAGAGATTATGGCAACCAGATATTAATGGCTATAAAACCAATGAGTGAGCTGACTAAGTTCTGCCGAGCCGGTATGGGGATAAGTTTGGATTAGTGAGTAGCTTCTGCAATACGCAGTCTATGATTCTGAATGTCTATTTCCAGTTGGACAGGCGTCTGATCATTTAGCAAACCAACATTTCATCAACAGATACATAACACTGCATATATACCTGTTTTCAGTGTTGTCTAATTACCATTAATTACCTAATTATCTTAATTATCTCCCTTTGCTCTAATTTTTTCCCCATATGTAGGAAGCATGGGGTCTAAGATTGCAGGTATGATGCTCAGTGAAGCCATTATCACTCAGCATAGCTGATGGTCTGAGTGGTAATCCGGAAAGTCCCCACATCTGTGAGATGACAGCTCTAGGCAGCTGCCATTCTGCTTCCTAGCACTCAGTTGAAGCAAGAAATAAAATAGGCAAACAACCCTACATAGCAATATAAGTGTTGATAAACAACACAGTTCCTTCTGATCATGGCAAGTTATTTTAACTCCATGTGTGTTGATTACTAATTGTACACTGTAAGCAGGTATTTACTGTGCCTGTAAAATGGGAACAAACAACATACTCTACCAATCCTATAAAATGCGAGTAAAACCCTGGATACGCATGACAACGATATATTTGTCTCATTGCACCTTCCCTGGCAAAATGTTCCAACTAAGTTGGAGGAATTTAGCAGCAAGAACACTGTTCAAATCCCAGTAGGCTGTGTGTGTGACCTTGGGCGAGTCACTTAATCTCCCTGTTTTAGGCCCCAGAATTCAATAGTAAGATTTTCGGGGCAGGGAATTATTGTGCCTGAAAAATGTGATGTTAAGCATGGGCACATGTCAATATTAGAAAAAAATATTAAAATACTAATAGGTAAGCAAGGATCTAGACGAAGGTACATTATAACCAATACACACATCCTTTTAACAATTGTGGCCCTCTGCAAACAAGCACACAACAATTAAGAATCTGATGTTTGTAGTAGTTTGAAAGATAAAGATTTCACCCACTTATCCAACATTTAGTGTCTACCTCAGGGTTGCGGTGGAGGAGTGTGCAGCAAATAACGCGCTGATTTTTCCAGTATTCACTTTTGTTCAGTTTTAGCCGCAATAATTAGAGCAAGAAAAAAAACACAAATAAAAATATCACATGTGAGAGCACATTAACGTCTCAGGTCTGCAGCCCTGCTTTTCCCCATTATCTCCTAGCATCCAGCGCTTCCACTGCAGCCAGGGATTCAGGGAAATGATATGCAAATGCACACACTGTCACCTTTTGCTTCAAATCCATTTTAACATGGACCCCTATGAGCTTATGCATGCCGTATTGCACAGCTTTTCAGCACAGCCTGGGTTAAAGAAACCATTCAGACAGCTCTTTTGACAATTTGGGTCTCAGTGTGAAGTTGGTTATAGTGACATGGCAATTTGAAGCTGTGATAGGTTTCAACCACACATTAAATAAATTATGATGGATAAAAAAGTGACAAAAACCCTCCACCATAAGAAAAACCTATGAGCGGTACAAGCTGAAGAATGGACGAGACAATAAAGAGCTGAGGAGAAAAATACTTTTCCACGTATGGTCCATTCTGTTTTTATGCATAGTATAGCTGGGCACTTGCTAACATCTCTCTACATGGTACAGTATTGTTTCTCTCACAGTTATGAGATGTTTAAAGGCTTAGGGGGTTATTCATTAAACTGTGATCAGGGCACTGCATGCAAGGAAAATCCCATTGATTTAATAGGAGTTTTCGTTCAATAGTGCCACAAACTGCACAACAGCAGTTTCATAAATAAGCCCCAAAAAGTGACAGATCACAATAGTACAGTTACTAATAATTATAGTGTCTTCACATGTTTAATTGATGTTCGTGCGATTTTCCATAGAGTAAGGCTGTGATTGTGCACTCACGCGGGTGAAGGAGTACAAGGAGTTGCGCACGCCTGTTGCCCGAGCGATCCGTGGTTTTGGTGGGAGGAGTGGCTATGACGTCACCAGGCTGGTTTGCCCTAATTGGTTGAAACGCTCACGTGACGCAGACGTCGCACGGAAAAAACTAAATGATGTCTTCAAAATCCTGCTGCGCCGTCCCACACACTATGGCCGGCCTGATTGAGGTACTGTATTTTGTTTGCGCCGCGCACCGTCGCAGGCACTATGGCAGAAACCTAAGACAAGCTGTCCAGATATGTACCATATATGTATCAAGGCTAAATTTCTAAAGCTTCCAATGAAGGAGCTACAGATCAAAGCCAACTCTAATACTATTCTAGCCAGTTACTAGTTTTAAATATTTGGGCATATGGTTTGACTCCCATTTAACATTTGGGTTGCACATTGATACCCTGACATCCAAAGCCTATGTCAGACCAGGTGTACTATATAGGGTGACCGACCGCCCCGGTTTTTCGTGTGCTGTCCCGGTTGCCAGTCCGTCCCGGAAATGTCCCGGGTTTTCCTCCATGTTCCCGTTTTTTTTTTTTTTTTTTAAAATGTGTCGGCGGCGGTGCGTGGGGGAGGCGGGGAGGATTCAGCAGCCCGGCCGGTGATCCCCCGGCACTCTGGCCCTCCCTCCAGCACCCAACACCCACATCCTCCAGCTCCCAGCTCGCTCTCCACCCCCCCGCCCCCGGCTCGCTCTCCATCCCCCCCCCCCCAGAGCCTGCTCACAGCAGCTCGCGGCACTTCCTGTGCCTGCTGCTAGTGAGCGCGGGCCACAGGGGATTGGTCAAGGTAGAAGGGGGCGGGGCTTTGGTTCACCCTGGCTCTCCCTCCCTCCGGCACCCTGGCTCTCCCTCCCTCCGGCACCCGGTCCTCGGCTCGCTCTCCCCCCGGCTCTCCCTCCGGCACCCGGTCCCCGGCT
This sequence comes from Ascaphus truei, assembly GCF_040206685.1. NCBI lineage: Eukaryota > Metazoa > Chordata > Amphibia > Anura > Ascaphidae > Ascaphus > Ascaphus truei. Next base: position 466,187,305 of record NC_134483.1, on the reverse strand, counting down.
CATCTCCATCCCCCCCAGAGCAGCTCACGGCACTTCCTGTGCCTGCTGCTACTGAGCGCGTGCCTCAATCTGTCGCCTCCGCCGAACCCGCCTGAGGTAGGAATATGGGGGTTGAGATGGAAGATGTGGGGGGGGGGGGGGGGGAGGAGAAGAGATCTGGAAGATGCAGGGGGGGGGAGATCTGGAAGATGCAGGGGGGGAAGAGATCTGGAAGATGCAGGGGGGGAAGAGATCTGGAAGATGCAGGGGGGGGTAAGAGATCTGGAAGATGCGGGGGGGGGAAGAGATCTGGAAGATGCAGGGGGGGGGGAGAGATCTGGAAGATGCAGGGGGGGGGAGAGATCTGGAAGATGCAGGGGGGGGGAGAGATCTGGAAGATGCAGGGGGGGGGGAGAGATCTGGAAGATGCAGGGGGGGGAGAGAGACGGAAGGTGCAGGGGGGGAGAGAGACGGAAGATGCAGGGGGGGAGAGAGACGGAAGATGCAGGGGGGGAGAGAGACGGAAGATGCAGGGGGGGAGAGAGACGGAAGATGCAGGGGGGGGGAGAGAGACGGAAGATGCAGGGGGGGGAGAGAGACGGAAGATGCAGGGGGGGGAGAGAGACGGAAGATGCAGGGGGGGGAGAGAGACGGAAGATGCAGGGGGGGGAGAGAGACGGAAGATGCAGGGGGGGGAGAGAGACGGAAGATGCAGGGGGGGGAGAGAGACGGAAGATGCAGGGGGGGGAGAGAGACGGAAGATGCAGGGGGGGGAGAGAGACGGAAGATGCAGGGGGGGGAGAGAGACGGAAGATGCAGGGGGGGGAGAGAGACGGAAGATGCAGGGGGGGGAGAGAGACGGAAGATGCAGGGGGGGGAGAGAGACGGAAGATGCAGGGGGGGGAGAGACGGAAGATGCAGGGGGGGGAGAGAGACGGAAGATGCAGGGGGGGGAGAGAGACGGAAGATGCAGGGGGGGAGAGAGACGGAAGATGCAGAGGGGGGAGAGAGACGGAAGATGCAGAGGGGGGAGAGAGACGGAAGATGCAGAGGGGGAGAGAGACGGAAGATGCAGAGGGGGAGAGAGACGGAAGATGCAGAGGGGAGAGAGAGACGGAAGATGCAGAGGGGGGAGAGAGACGGAAGATGCAGGGGGGGAGGGAGACGGAAGATGCAGGGGGGGAGAGAGATGGAAGATGCAGGGGGGGGAGAGAGATGGAAGATGCAGGGGGGGGAGAGAGATGGAAGATGCAGGGGGGGGGGGAGAGAGATGGAAGATGCAGGGGGGGGGGAGAGAGATGGAAGATGCAGGGGGGGGGGGAGAGATGGAAGATGCAGGGGGGGAGAGAGATGGAAGATGCAGGGGGGGGAGAGAGATGGAAGATGCAGGGGGGGGAGAGAGATGGAAGATGCAGGGGGGGGAGAGAGATGGAAGATGCAGGGGGGGGAGAGAGATGGAAGATGCAGGGGGGGGGGGGAGAGAGATGGAAGATGCAGGGGGGGGAGAGAGACGGAAGATGCAGGGGGGGGGGGAGAGAGACGGAAGATGCAGGGGGGGAGGGAGACGGAAGATGCAGGGGGGGAGAGAGATGGAAGATGCAGGGGGGGGAGAGAGATGGAAGATGCAGGGGGGGGAGAGAGATGGAAGATGCAGGGGGGGGAGAGAGATGGAAGATGCAGGGGGGGGAGAGAGATGGAAGATGCAGGGGGGGGGGGAGAGAGATGGAAGATGCAGGGGGGGGGGGGAGAGAGATGGAAGATGCAGGGGGGGGGAGAGATGGAAGATGCAGGGGGGGGAGAGATGGAAGATGTAGGGGGGGAGAGATGGAAGATGCAGGGGGGGAGAGATGGAAGATGCAGGGGGGGGGAGAGATGGAAGATGCAGGCGGGGGAGAGATGGAAGATGCAGGGGGGGAGAGATGGAAGATGCGGGGGGGGAGAGATGGAAGATGCGGGGGGGGGGGGAGAAATGGAAGATGGGGGAGAAATGGAAGATGCGGGGGGGAGGAGAAATGGAAGATGCGGGGGGGAGGAGAAATGGAAGATGCGGGGGGGAGGAGAAATGGAAGATGCGGGGGGGAGGAGAAATGGAAGATGCGGGGGGGAGGAGAAATGGAAGATGCGGGGGGGAGGAGAGATGGAAGATGCGGGGGGAGGAGAGATGGAAGATGCGGGGGGAGGAGAGATGGAAGATGCGGGGGGGAGGAGAGATGGAAGATGCGGGGGGGAGGAGAGATGGAAGATGCGGGGGGGAGGAGAGATGGAAGATGCGGGGGGAGAGATGGAAGATGCGGGGGGGAGGAGAGATGGAAGATGCGGGGGGGAGGAGAGATGGAAGATGCGGGGGGGAGGAGAGATGGAAGATGCGGGGGGGAGGAGAGATGGAAGATGCGGGGGGAGAGATGGAAGATGCGGGGGGAGAGATGGAAGATGCGGGGGGAGAGATGGAAGATGCGGGGGGAGAGATGGAAGATGCGGGGGGAGAGATGGAAGATGCGGGGGGAGAGATGATGGAAGATGCGGGGGGAGAGATGGAAGATGCGGGGGGAGAGATGGAAGATGCGGGGGGAGGGATGGAAGATGCGGGGGGAGAGATGGAAGATGCGGGGGGAGAGATGGAAGATGCGGGGGGAGAGATGGAAGATGCGGGGGGAGAGATGGAAGATGCGGGGGGAGAGATGGAAGATGCGGGGGGAGAGATGGAAGATGCGGGGGGAGAGATGGAAGATGCGGGGGGAGAGATGGAAGATGCGGGGGGAGAGATGGAAGATGCGGGGGGAGAGATGGAAGATGCGGGGTGGGTTGATATGAGGGTGATGGGAGATGCAGGGGGTGGGTATATGAGGATGATGATGATGATTTTACCTGTGCTGCCAAAAAATGCGGGGGGAGAGATGGAAGATGCGGGGGGGGGGGGGGAGAAATGGAAGATGGGGGAGAAATGGAAGATGCGGAGGGGAGGAGAAATGGAAGATGCGGAGGGGAGGAGAAATGGAAGATGCGGGGGGGAGAGATGGAAGATGCGGGGGGGAGAGATGGAAGATGCGGGGGGGGAGAGATGGAAGATGCGGGGGGGGAGAGATGGAAGATGCGGGGGGGGAGAGATGGAAGATGCGGGGGGGGGAGAGATGGAAGATGCGGGGGGGGGGAGAGATGGAAGATGCGGGGGGGGAGAGATGGAAGATGCGGGGGGGAGGAGAAATGGAAGATGCGGGGGGGAGGAGAAATGGAAGATGCGGGGGGGAGGAGAAATGGAAGATGCGGGGGGGAGGAGAAATGGAAGATGCGGGGGGGAGGAGAAATGGAAGATGCGGGGGGGAGGAGAAATGGAAGATGCGGGGGGGAGGAGAAATGGAAGATGCGGGGGGGAGGAGAAATGGAAGATGCGGGGGGGGAGGAGAAATGGAAGATGCGGGGGGGAGGAGAAATGGAAGATGCGGGGGGGAGGAGAAATGGAAGATGCGGGGGGGGGGGGAGAAATGGAAGATGCGGGGGGGGGGAGAAATGGAAGATGCGGGGGGGGGGGGAGAAATGGAAGATGTGGGGGGGTAGAGATGGAAGATGCGGGGGGAGAGATGGAAGATGCAGGGGGAGAGATGGAAGATGCGGGGGGAGACATGGAAGATGCGGGGGGAGAGATGGAAGATGCGGGGGGAGAGATGGAAGATGCGGGGGGAGAGATGGAAGATGCGGGGGGAGAGATGGAAGATGCGGGGGGAGAGATGGAAGATGCGGGGGGAGAGATGGAAGATGCGGGGGGGAGAGATGGAAGATGCGGGGGGGAGAGATGGAAGATGCGGGGGGGGAGAGATGGAAGATGCGGGGGGGAGAGATGGAAGATGCGGGGGGGGTTGATATGAGGGTGATGGGAGATGCAGGGGGTGGGTATATGAGGATGATGATGATTTTACCTGTGATGCCAAAAAAAATTAAAATATGTATGGGGGGGTCTTTTAAAAAAGTATTGGGGTGCCAGGGGTTTTTTTAATATGTATTGGCTGGGGCGGGTATTTTTATTATGTATTGCGGGGTGGAGTTTTTTGGTATGTATTTTGTGGGGGGATTGAGTGAGTGGGGTAATTGATGGAAGGTGGGGGCGAGTGAGAGAAGAGAGTGGGGAGTGAGTGAGGAAAAGAGGGAGTAAGACTTAGGGGAGATAAGTCCCGGTTTTTATTTTGAAAATCTGGTCACCCTAACTATATAGGAACAAATCGTCCTTAAGTCTGCTGGTCAGAAAGCGTATCGCACAGCAGATGCTAATGCCAATTATAGGCAGAAAAATCACCCTTTATGCAGGCAGAAAAATCACCCTTTATGCAGGCAGAAAAATCACCCTTTATGCAGGCAGAAAAATCACCCTTTATGCAGGCAGAAAAATCACCCTCTTTGAAAAAGCCCATGCTTGGGTGAAACGCGTTAGAGGTGCAGGGGATTGCTCCCCTCCTCTTGGTTTTTTAATCCATGTCTAAATAAAGAATTTTTAGCCCAGTCCAGCCGTCTGCATCCTTTACTACAAGTGGGTTATATGCTTTGCAGCACTAGTAATTGAGGGTCTACCTCAATATCCAATAATGCCAATTATAGACTATGGGGACATAGTATATGGGACAGCACCCCAAACCCACCTTAGCAAACTTGATACCCTCTACAACTCAATATGCCGTTTTGTTCCCCAATGCAACTACAACACACATCACTGCGAAATGCTCAAAGAACTAGATTGGTCATCACTTGAGTCAAGGCGCAAAATTCATCTTTCCTGTCTTGCCTTCAAATACTTTCTGGGCAAGCTACCCAGCTATCTGAACAAGCTCCTCACCCCTACCACATGCAGCACTTATCTGAGATCAGACTCCAAAAGACTGTTCATGGTCCCAAGGTTCAGCAACGTATCCGGACGTTCCTCCTTCTCTTACCGTGCACCCCAAAAGTGGAACAACCTACCGGAGACTCTCACAGCCGCCACCAGTTTAAGTTCTTTCAAAACTAAGGCTGTCTCACATTTTAATCTGGTCTATAACAACTGTTAGTAACCCCTATAATATATATTATCTTTAACTGTGCATGCAATGTATTGTATATAATCTACTGTATAACCCTTTTCACTCATTGTAACCATGTATTTGTAACCATGTATTTGTCATTATAACTCTACGCCCAGCACATACTTGAAAACGAGAGATAACTCTCAATGTGTTACTTCCTGGTAAAACACTTTATAAATAAATATATCCTAAGTGAACAAACAGGTTCTCAAGCAGGTATTGCTCCATCAGTCTAGGAAAGGCCAGCGAAACAACGGCCCGCATGCGGCCCGCCCGGAATCACTGTGCGGCCCACCGGGTCAGGCGGCTGGTGCGGGGATCTCCGTCTTCTCCCCTGAAAATTCTACTGTTTCCCATACAGGTCTTGAAAAAAAAAAAATGGCCACACGGCGGCAAATGACGCTGTGTTGCCATGGCAACGGGACGCTAAGTGACAACATGGCGCCGCGATGTCACAACATCCCGTTGCCAGGGCGGCAACCTTGTTTTCAGGACCTGCAGTGGAAACAGTAGAATTTTCAGGGGAGAAGACGGAGATGCCCTCACCCCACCGGAGGTAAGAGTCGTGAGGGGGGTGGGGGGGAAGTAAGAGTCGTGAGGGGGGTGGGGGTAAGAGTCGTGAGGGGGGTGGGGGGGAGGGTAAGAGTCGTGAGGGGGGTGGGGGGGAGGGTAAGAGTCGTGAGGGGGGTGGGGGGGGAGGGTAAGAGTCGTGAGGGGGTGGGGGGGAGGGTAAGAGTCGTGAGGGGGGTGGGGGGGAGGGTAAGAGTCGTGAGGGGGGTGGGGGGGAGGGTAAGAGTCGTGAGGGGGGTGGGGGGGAGGGTAAGAGTCGTGAGGGGGGTGGGGGGGAGGGTAAGAGTCGTGAGGGGGGTGGGGGGGAGGGTAAGAGTCGTGAGGGGGGTGGGGGGGAGGGTAAGAGTCGTGAGGGGGGTGGGGGGGAGGGTAAGAGTCGTGAGGGGGGTGGGGGGGAGGGTAAGAGTCGTGGGGGGGAGGGTAAGAGTCGTGAGGGGGTGGGGGGGAGGGTAAGAGTCATGAGGGGGGTGGGGGGAGGGTAAGAGTCGTGAGGGGGGTGGGGGGAGGGTAAGAGTCGTGAGGGGGGTGGGGGGAGGGTAAGAGTCGTGAGGGGGGTGGGGGGGAGGGTAAGAGTCGTGAGGGGGGTGGGGGGGAGGGTAAGAGTCGTGAGGGGGGTGGGGGGAGGGTAAGAGTCGTGAGGGAGGGGGGTAAGAGTCGTGAGGGGGGGGCAAGAGTCGTGAGGGGGGTGGGGGGGAGGTAAGAGTCGTGAGGGGGTGGGGGGGGGGTGGTAAGAGTCGTGAGGGGGTGGGGGGGGAGGTGGTAAGAGTCGTGAGGGGGTGGGGGGGGAGGTGGTAAGAGTCGTGAGGGGGTGGGGGGGGAGGTAAGAGTCGTGAGAGGGGTGGGGGGGAGAAAGAGTCGTGAAGGGGGAGAAAGAGTCGTGAAGGGGGGAGTAAGAGTCGTGAAGGGGGGAGTAAGAGTCGTGAAGGGGGGAGTAAGAGTCGTGAAGGGGGGAGTAAGAGTCGTGAAGGGGGGAGTAAGAGTCGTGAAGGAGGGAGTAAGAGTCGTGAAGGGGGGAGTAAGAGTCGTGAAGGGGGGAGTAAGAGTCGTGAAGGGGGGAGTAAGAGTCGTGAAGGGGGGAGTAAGAGTCGTGAAGGGGGAGAAAGAGTCGTGAAGGGGGGAGAAAGAGTCGTGAAGGGGGGAGAAAGAGTCGTGAAGGGGGGAGAAAGAGTCGTGAAGGGGGGGGAAAGAGTCGTGAAGGGGGGAGAAAGAGTCGTGAAGGGGGGAGAAAGAGTCGTGAAGGGGGAGAAAGAGTCGTGAAGGGGGAGAAAGAGTCGTGAAGGGGGAGAAAGAGTCGTGAAGGGGGGAGAAAGAGTCGTGAAGGGGGGAGAAAGAGTCGTGAAGGGGGAGAAAGAGTCGTGAAGTCATGAAGGGGGGAGTAAGAGTCATGAAGGGGGGAGTAAGAGTCATGAAGGGGGGAGTAAGTCATGAAGGGGGGAGTAAGAGTCATGAAGGGGGGAGTAAGAGTCATGAAGGGGGGAGTAAGAGTCATGAAGGGGGAGTAAGAGTCATGAAGGGGGGAGTAAGAGTCATGAAGGGGGGAGTAAGAGTCATGAAGGGGGGAGTAAGAGTCATGAAGGGGGGAGTAAGAGTCATGAAGGGGGGAGTAAGAGTCATGAAGGGGGGAGTAAGAGTCATGAAGGGGGGAGTAAGAGTCATGAAGGGGGGAGTAAGAGTCATGAAGGGGGGAGTAAGAGTCATGAAGGGGGAGTAAGAGTCATGAAGGGGGGAGTAAGAGTCATGAAGGGGGGAGTAAGAGTCATGAAGGGGGGAGTAAGAGTCATGAAGGGGGGGGGGTAAGAGTCATGAAGGGGGGGGGGTAAGAGTCATGAAGGGGGGGGGGGTAAGAGTCATGAAGGGGGGGGGTAAGAGTCATGAAGGGGGGGGGGTAAGAGTCATGAAGGGGGGGTAAGAGTCATGAAGGGGGGGTAAGAGTCATGAAGGGGGGGGTAGTTTTAATTAAAGTGCAGTCCGAATCTGCTTTCCTTGGAGCAGTTTGGCCCGTTTTACTTTATAAGTTGTGCAGGCCGGGTCTAGGACATTTGGTCGTGACCAAATGCTGGTGCTTCGCCACGACTCACTCCCGCCGCTGGGATCTGTCGCCACCGCCCGCTTCGCCTAAGCTTAACTCTTACCCTAAAACCCCCTACTCTAACCCCTTAAAACTAAAATTCCTATCTACCCTAAATGCTAAAAATAACCCATTGCCCCAACCTTCCCATTGAAGCGGCAGTTTGACGCGATCAAATGTTCCATTCCGTTGCTCCATGTACAGTATGATAGATCCTCTCATTCAAAATGACAGCTCATAGAAATAACCCGGGGGGGGGGTCCCACGTCTCCTGACCCCCCCCCAGCCCCGCGTCTCCTGACCCCCCCCCAGCCTTGCGTCTCCTGACCCCCCCCCATCCCGCGTCTCCTGACCCCCCCCCATCCCCGCATCTCCTGACCCCCCCCAGCCCCGCGTCTCCTGACCCCCCCCAGCCCCGCGTCTCCTGACCCCCCCCAGCCCCGCGTCTCCTGACCCCCCCCAGCCCCGCGTCTCCTGACCCCCAACAGCCCCGCGTCTCCTGAACACGCACAGTCCCGCGTCTCCTGACCCCCCACAGCCCCGCGTCTCCTAACCCCCCACAGCTCCGCGTCTCCTGACCCCCCACAGCCCCGCGTCTCCTGACCCCCACAGTCCCGCGTCTCCTGACCCCCCACAGCCCCGCGTCTCCTGACCCCCCACAGCCCCGCGTCTACTGACCCCCCACAGCCCCGAGTCTCCTGACCCCCCACAGCCCCACGTCTCCTGACCCCCCACAGCCCCGCGTCTCCTGACCCCCCACAGCCCCGCGTCTCCTGACCCCCCACAGCCCCGCGTCTGCTGACCCCCCACAGCCCCGCGTCTCCTGACCCCCCACAGCCCCGCGTCTCCTGACCCCCCACAGTCCCGCGTCTCCTGACCCCCCACAGCCCCGCGTCTCCTGACCCCCCACAGCCCCGCGTCTCCTGACCCCCCACACAGCCCCGCGTCTCCTGACCCCCAACAGCCCCGCGTCTCCTGACCCCCCACAGCCCCGCGTCTCCTGACCCCCAACAGCCCCGCGTCTCCTGACCTCCCACAGCCCCGCGTCTCCTGACCCCCCACAGCCCCGCGTCTCCTGACCCCCCACAGCCACGCGTCTCCTGACCCCCCACAGCCCAGCGTCTCCTGACCCCCCCAGCCCCGCATCTCCTGACCCCCCACAGCCCCGCGTCTCCTGACCCCCCCCCCCAGCCCCACGTCTCCTGAACCCCCCCTGCGGCTTCTGACCCCCCCAGCCCCGCTCGTCCCCACGTCTCCTGAATCCCCCCCCCTTGCGGCTCCTGAACCCCCCGTCTCCTGACCGTCCCATCCCCTAACCCCCAGCCTCGCGTCTCCTGGACCCCCCTGCCCCGCGTCTCCTGGACCCCCATGAAGCCCCAGTTCCCCGTGTCCTGACCACCCCCCGTCCCCTAACCCCCCTGCCCCGCATCCCCTGAACCCCCAGCCCCGCGTCTCCTACCCCTCCCAGCTCCGCGTCTCCCGAACCCCCCCAGCTCCGCGTCTCCCGACCCCCCCCAGCTCCGCGTCTCCTGAACCCCCCAGCTCCGCGTCTCCTGAACCCCCCCAGCTCCGCGTCTCCTGAACCCCAGCCCCGCATCTCCTGAACCCCCAGCTCCGCGTCTCCTACCCCCCCCAGCTCCGCGTCTCCCGAACCCCCCCAGCTCCGCTTCTCCTGACCCCACCAGCTTCGCGTCTCCTGAACCCCCCCAGCTCCGCGTCTCCTGAACCCCCCCAGCTCCGCGTCTCCTGAACCCCCCAGCTCCGCGTCTCCTGAACCCCCCAGCTCCGCGTCTCCTGAACCCCCCAGCTCCGCGTCTCCTGAACCCCCCCAGCTCCGCGTCCCCTGAACCCCCAGCTCCGCGTCCCCTAAACCCCCAGCTCCGCGTCTCCTGAACCCCCCAGCTCCGCGTCTCCTGAACCCCCCCAGCTCCGCGTCTCCTGAACCCCCAGCTCCGCGTCTCCTGAACCCCCCCAGCTCCGCGTCTCCTGAACCCCCATCTCCCCGTCTCCTGAACTCCCCCAGCTCCGCGTCTCCCGAACCCCCCAGCTCCGCGTCTCCCGAATCCCCCCAGCTCCGCGTCTCCCGAACCCCCCAGCTCCGTCTCCCGAACCCCCCCAGCTCCGCGTCTCCCTAACCCCCCCAGCTCCGTCTCCCGAACCCCCCCAGCTCCGCGTCTCCCTAACCCCCCCAGCTCCGCGTCTCCCGAACCCCCCCAGCTCCGCGTCTCCCGAACCCCCCCAGCTCCGCGTCTCCCGAACCCCCCCAGCTCCGCGTCTCCCGAACCCCCCCAGCTCCGCGTCTCCCGAACCCCCCAGCTCCCCGTCACCTGAACCCCCCCAGCTCCGCGTCTCCTGACCCCCCAGCTCCGCGTCTCCTGAACCCCCCCAGCTCCGCGTCTCCTGAACCCCCCCAGCTCCGCGTCTCCTGACCCCCCCAGCTCCGCGTCTCCTGAACCCCCCCAGCTCCGCGTCTCCTGACCCCCCCCAGCTCCGCGTCTCCTGACCCCCCCCAGCTCCGCGTCTCCTGACCCCCCCCAGCTCCGCGTCTCCTGACCCCCCCCAGCTCCGCGTCTCCTGACCCCCCCCAGCTCCGCGTCTCCTGACCCCCCCCAGCTCCGCGTCTCCTGACCCCCCCCAGCTCCGCGTCTCCTGACCCCCCCCAGCTCCGCGTCTCCTGAACCCCCCAGCTCCGCGTCTCCTGAACCCCCATGAACCCCCAGCTCCCCGTCTCCTGACCCCCCCTGTCCCCTAACCCCCCAGCTTCCCGTCTCCTGAACCCCCCCAGCTCCGCGTCTCCTGACCCCCCCCAGCTCAGCGTCTCCTGAACCCCCCCAGCTCCGCGTCTCCTGAACCCCCCCAGCTCCGCGTCTACTGAACCCCCCCAGCTCCGCGTCTCCTGAACCCCCCCAGCTCCGCGTCTCCTGAACCCCCCCAGCTCCGCGTCTCCTGAACCCCCCCAGCTCCGCGTCTCCTGAACCCCCCAGCTCCGCGTCTCCTGAACCCCCCCAGCTCCGCGTCTCCTGACCCCCCCAGCTCCGCGTCTCCTGACCCCCCCAGCTCCGCGTCTCCTGACCCCCCCAGCTCCGCGTCTCCTGACCCCCCCCTGCTCCGCGTCTCCTGACCCCCCCAGCTCCGCGTCTCCTGAACCCCCCCAGCTCCGCATCTCCTGAACCCCCCAGCTCCGCGTCTCCTGAACCCCCCAGCTCCGCGTCTCCCGAACCCCCCCCAGCTCCGCGTCCCCCGAACCCCCCCCAGCTCCGCGTCCCCTGAACCCCCAGCTCCGCGTCTCCTGAACCCCCCCAGCTCCGCGTCTCCTGAACCCCCCCAGCTCCGCGTCTCCTGAACCCCCAGCTCCTCGTCTCCTGAACCCCCATGAACCCCCAGCTCCCCGTCTCCTGAACCCCCCCAGCTCCGCGTCTCCCGAACCCCCCCAGCTCCGCGTCTCCCGAACCCCCCCCAGCTCCGCGTCTCCTGAACCCCCCAGCTCCGCGTCTCCCGAACCCCCCAGCTCCCCGTCTCCCGAACCCCCCCAGCTCCGCGTCTCCCGAACCCCCCCAGCTCCGCATCCCCTGAACCCCCCAGCTCCGCGTCTCCCGAACCCCCCAGCTCCCCGTCTCCTGAACCCCCCCAGCTCCGCGTCTCCTGACCCCCCCAGCTCCGCGTCTCCTGAACCCCCCCAGCTCCGCGTCTCCTGACCCCCCCCAGCTCCGCGTCTCCTGACCCCCCCAGCTCCGCGTCTCCTGACCCCCCCCAGCTCCGCATCTCCTGACCCCCCCCAGCTCCGCGTCTCCTGAACCCCCCTGAACCCCCAGCTCCCCGTCTCCTGACCCCCTGTCCCCTAACCCCCCAGCTCCCCGTCTCCTGAACCCCCCCAGCTCCGCGTCTCCTGACCCCCCCCAGCTCCGCGTCTCCTGAACCCCCCAGCTCCGCGTCTCCTGAACCCCCCCAGCTCTGCGTCTCCTGAACCCCCCCAGCTCCGCGTCTCCTGAACCCCCCCAGCTCCGCGTCTCCTGAAAACCCCCAGCTCCGCGTCTCCTGAACCCCCAGCACCGCGTCTCCTGACCCCCCCCTGCTCCGCGTCTCCTGACCCCCCAGCACCGCGTCTCCTGACCCCCCCCTGCTCCGCGTCTCCTGACCCCCCCCAGCTCCGCGTCTCCTGGAACCCCCCCAGCTCCGCGTCTCCTGACCCCCCACAGCCCCGCGTCTCCTGACCCCCCCAGCTCCGCGTCTCCTGAACCCCCACAGTCCCGCGTCTCCTGAAACCCCCCCAGCTCCGCTTCTCCTGAACCCCCCCAGCTCCGCGTCTCCTGAACCCCCCCTGCCCCGCGTCTCCTGGACCCCCATGAAGCTCCAGCTCCGCGTCCCCTGAACCCCCCCAGCTCCGCGTCCCCTGAACCCCCCCAGCTCCGCGTCTCCTGACCCCCCCCCCAGCTCCGCGTCTCCTGACCCCCCCCAGCTCCGCGTCTCCTGACCCCCCCCAGCTACGCGTCTCCTGACCCCCCCCAGCTCCGCGTCTCCTGACCCCCCCCAGCTCCGCGTCTCCTAAACCCCCATGAAGCCCCAGCTCCGCGTCTCCTGAACCCCCAGCTCCCCGTCTCCTGACCCCCCCCGTCCCCTAACCCCCCAGCTCCGCGTCTCCTAAACCCCCATGAACCCCCAGCTCCGCGTCTCCTGACCCCCCCAGCTCCGCGTCTCCTGACCCCCCCAGCTCCGCGTCTCCTGAACCCCCCAGCTCCGCGTCTCCTGAACCCCCCCCCAGCTCCGCGTCCCCTGAACCCCAGCTCCGCGTCTCCTGAACCCCCCCAGCTCCGCGTCTCCTGAACCCCCCAGCTCCGCGTCTCCTGAACCCCCAGCTCCGCGTCTCCTGAACCCCCATGAACCCCCAGCTCCCCGTCTCCTGAACCTCCCCAGCTCCGCGTCTCCCGAACCCCCCAGCTCTGCGTCTCCCGAACCCCCCCCAGCTCCGCGTCTCCTGAACCCCTCAGCTCCGCGTCTCCCGAACCCCCCAGCTCCCCGTCTCCCGAACCCCCCCAGCTCCGCGTCTTCCGAACCCCCCCAGCTCCGCATCCCCTGAACCCCCCAGCTCCGCGTCTCCTGACCCCCCCCAGCTCCGCGTCTCCTGACCCCCCCCAGCTCCGCGTCTCCTGACCCCCCCCCAGCTCCGCGTCTCCTGACCCCCCCAGCTCCGCGTCTCCTGACCCCCCCCAGCTCCGCATCTCCTGACCCCCCCCAGCTCCGCGTCTCCTGAACCCCCATGAACCCCCAGCTCCCCGTCTCCTGACCCCCCCGTCCCCTAACCCCCCAGCTCCCCGTCTCCTGAACCCCCCCAGCTCCGCGTCTCCTGACCCCCCCCAGCTCCGCGTCTCCTGAACCCCCCAGCTCCGCGTCTCCTGAACCCCCCCAGCTCCGCGTTTCCTGAACCCCCCCAGCTCCGCGTCTCCTGACCCCCCAGCACCGCGTCTCCTGACCCCCCCCTGCTCCGCGTCTCCTGACCCCCCAGCACCGCGTCTCCTGACCCCCCCCTGCTCCGCGTCTCCTGACCCCCCCAGCTCCGCGTCTCCTGGAACCCCCCCAGCTCCGCGTCTCCTGACCCCCCACAGCCCCGCGTCTCCTGACCCCCCCAGCTCCGCGTCTCCTGAACCCCCACAGTCCCGCGTCTCCTGAAACCCCCCCAGCTCCGCTTCTCCTGAACCCCCCCAGCTCCGCGTCTCCTGAACCCCCCCTGCCCCGCGTCTCCTGGACCCCCATGAAGCTCCAGCTCCGCGTCCCCTGAACCCCCCCAGCTCCGCGTCCCCTGAACCCCCCCAGCTCCGCGTCTCCTGACCCCCCCCCCAGCTCCGCGTCTCCTGACCCCCCCCAGCTCCGCGTCTCCTGACCCCCCCCCAGCTACGCGTCTCCTGACCCCCCCCAGCTCCGCGTCTCCTAAACCCCCATGAAGCCCCAGCTCCGCGTCTCCTGAACCCCCAGCTCCGCGTCTCCTGACCCCCCCCCCAGCTCCGCGTCTCCTGACCCCCCCCAGCTCCGCGTCTCCTGACCCCCCCCCAGCTACGCGTCTCCTGACCCCCCCCAGCTCCGCATCTCCTAAACCCCCATGAACCCCCAGCTCCGCGTCTCCTGACCCCCCCAGCTCCGCGTCTCCTGACCCCCCCAGCTCCGCGTCTCCTGAACCCCCCAGCTCCGCGTCTCCTGAACCCCCCCCAGCTCCGCGTCCCCTGAACCCCAGCTCAGCGTCTCCTGAACCCCCCCAGCTCCGCGTCTCCTGAACCCCCCAGCTCCGCGTCTCCTGAACCCCCAGCTCCGCGTCTCCTGAACCCCCATGAACCCCCAGCTCCCCGTCTCCTGAACCCCCCAGCTCTGCGTCTCCCGAACCCCCCCCAGCTCCGCGTCTCCTGAACCCCCCAGCTCCGCGTCTCCCGAACCCCCCAGCTCCCCGTCTCCCGAACCCCCCCAGCTCCGCGTCTCCTGAACCCCCCCAGCTCCGCGTCTCCTGAACCCCCCAGCTCCGCGTCTCCTGAACCCCCAGCTCCGCGTCTCCTGAACCCCCATGAACCCCCAGCTCCCCGTCTCCTGAACCCCCCAGCTCTGCGTCTCCCGAACCCCCCCCAGCTCCGCGTCTCCTGAACCCCCCAGCTCCGCGTCTCCCGAACCCCCCAGCTCCCCGTCTCCCGAACCCCCCCAGCTCCGCGTCTTCCGAACCCCCCCAGCTCCGCATCCCCTGAACCCCCCAGCTCCGCGTCTCCTGACCCCCCCCAGCTCCGCGTCTCCTGACCCCCCCCAGCTCCGCGTCTCCTGACCCCCCCCCAGCTCCGCGTCTCCTGACCCCCCCAGCTCCGCGTCTCCTGACCCCCCCCAGCTCCGCATCTCCTGACCCCCCCCAGCTCCGCGTCTCCTGAACCCCCATGAACCCCCAGCTCCCCGTCTCCTGACCCCCCCGTCCCCTAACCCCCCAGCTCCCCGTCTCCTGAACCCCCCCAGCTCCGCGTCTCCTGACCCCCCCCCAGCTCCGCGTCTCCTGAACCCCCCAGCTCCGCGTCTCCTGAACCCCCCCAGCTCCGCGTTTCCTGAACCCCCCCAGCTCCGCGTCTCCTGACCCCCCAGCACCGCGTCTCCTGACCCCCCCCTGCTCCGCGTCTCCTGACCCCCCAGCACCGCGTCTCCTGACCCCCCCCTGCTCCGCGTCTCCTGACCCCCCCCAGCTCCGCGTCTCCTGGAACCCCCCCAGCTCCGCGTCTCCTGACCCCCCACAGCCCCGCGTCTCCTGACCCCCCCAGCTCCGCGTCTCCTGAACCCCCACAGTCCCGCGTCTCCTGAAACCCCCCCAGCTCCGCTTCTCCTGAACCCCCCCAGCTCCGCGTCTCCTGAACCCCCCCTGCCCCGCGTCTCCTGGACCCCCATGAAGCTCCAGCTCCGCGTCCCCTGAACCCCCCCAGCTCCGCGTCCCCTGAACCCCCCCAGCTCCGCGTCTCCTGACCCCCCCCCCCAGCTCCGCGTCTCCTGACCCCCCCCAGCTCCGCGTCTCCTGACCCCCCCCCAGCTACGCGTCTCCTGACCCCCCCCAGCTCCGCGTCTCCTAAACCCCCATGAAGCCCCAGCTCCGCGTCTCCTGAACCCCCAGCTCCCCGTCTCCTGACCCCCCCCGTCCCCTAACCCCCCAGCTCCGCATCTCCTAAACCCCCATGAACCCCCAGCTCCGCGTCTCCTGACCCCCCCAGCTCCGCGTCTCCTGACCCCCCCAGCTCCGCGTCTCCTGAACCCCCCAGCTCCGCGTCTCCTGAACCCCCCCCAGCTCCGCGTCCCCTGAACCCCAGCTCCGCGTCTCCTGAACCCCCCCAGCTCCGCGTCTCCTGAACCCCCCAGCTCCGCGTCTCCTGAACCCCCAGCTCCGCGTCTCCTGAACCCCCATGAACCCCCAGCTCCCCGTCTCCTGAACCCCCCAGCTCTGCGTCTCCCGAACCCCCCCCAGCTCCGCGTCTCCTGAACCCCCCAGCTCCGCGTCTCCCGAACCCCCCAGCTCCCCGTCTCCCGAACCCCCCCAGCTCCGCGTCTTCCGAACCCCCCCAGCTCCGCGTCTTCCGAACCCCCCCAGCTCCGCATCCCCTGAACCCCCCAGCTCCGCATCCCCTGAACCCCCCAGCTCCGCGTCTCCCGAACCCCCCAGCTCCCCGTCTCCTGAACCCCCCCAGCTCCGCGTCTCCTGACCCCCCCAGCTCCGCGTCTCCTGAACCCCCCCAGCTCCGCGTCTCCTGACCCCCCCCAGCTCCGCGTCTCCTGACCCCCCCCAGCTCCGCGTCTCCTGACCCCCCCCCAGCTCCGCGTCTCCTGACCCCCCCAGCTCCGCGTCTCCTGACCCCCCCCAGCTCCGCATCTCCTGACCCCCCCAGCTCCGCGTCTCCTGAACCCCCATGAACCCCCAGCTCCCCGTCTCCTGACCCCCCCGTCCCCTAACCCCCCAGCTCCCCGTCTCCTGAACCCCCCCAGCTCCGCGTCTCCTGACCCCCCCCCCAGCTCCGCGTCTCCTGAACCCCCCAGCTCCGCGTCTCCTGAACCCCCCCAGCTCTGCGTTTCCTGAACCCCCCCAGCTCCGCGTCTCCTGAACCCCCCCAGCTCCGCGTCTCCTGAACCCCCCCAGCTCCGCGTCTCCTGACCCCCCAGCACCGCGTCTCCTGACCCCCCCCTGCTCCGCGTCTCCTGACCCCCCCCAGCTCCGCGTCTCCTGAAACCCCCCCAGCTCCGCGTCTCCTGAAACCCCCCCAGCTCCGCGTCTCCTGACCCCCCACAGCCCCGCGTCTCCTGACCCCCCCCAGCTCCGCGTCTCCTGAACCCCCACAGTCCCGCGTCTCCTGAAACCCCCCCAACTCCGCTTCTCCTGAACCCCCCCAGCTCCGCGTCTCCTGAACCCCCCTGCCCCGCGTCTCCTGGACCCCCATGAAGCTCCAGCTCCGCGTCCCCTGAACCCCCCCAGCTCCGCGTCCCCTGAACCCCCCCAGCTCCGCGTCTCCTGACCCCCCCCCAGCTCCGCGTCTCCTGACCCCCCCCAGCTCCGCGTCTCCTGACCCCCCCCAGCTCCGCGTCTCCTGACCCCCCCCAGCTCCGCGTCTCCTAAACCCCCATGAAGCCCCAGCTCCGCGTCTCCTGAACCCCCAGCTCCCCGTCTCCTGACCCCCCCCCGTCCCCTAACCCCCCAGCTCCGCGTCTCCTAAACCCCCATGAACCCCCAGCTCCGCGTCTCCTGACCCCCCCCAGCTCCGCGTCTCCTGACCCCCCCAGCTCCGCGTCTCCTGACCCCCCCCAGCTCCGCGTCTCCTGAACCCCCCAGTCCCGCGTCTTCTAACCCCCCCAGCTCCGCGTCTCCTGAACCCCCCACGTCTCCTGAACCCCCGGCCCCGCTCGTCCCGACCCCCCAGCCCCGCTCGTCCCCGCGTCTCCTGACCCCCCAGCCCCGTGTCTCCTGACCCCCCCAGCTCCGCGTCCCCTGACCCCCCAGCCCCACTCGTCCCCACGTCTCCTGACCCCCCAGCCCCGCGTCTCCTGACCCCCCAGCCCCGCGTCTCCTGACCCCCCAGCCCCGCTCGTCCCCGCGTCTCCTGACCCCCCAGCCCCGCTCTTCCCCGGGTCTCCTGACCCCCCCAGCCCCGCTCTTCCCCGGGTCTCCTGACCCCCCCAGCCCCGCTCTTCCCCGGGTCTCCTGACCCCCCAGCCCCGCTCTTCCCTGGGTCTCCTGACCCCCCAGCCCTGCTCTTCCCGGGTCTCCTGACCCCCCAGCCCCGCTCTTCTCCGGGTCTCCTGACCCCCCAGCCCCGCTCTTCCCCGGGTCTCCTGACCCCCCAGCCCCGCTCTTCCCTGGGTCTCCTGACCCCCAAACCCCGCTCTTCCCCGGGTTTCCTGATCCCCCAGCCCCGCTCTTCCCCTGGTCTCTTGCCCCCTAGCCCCGCTCATCCCCGGGTCTCCTAACCCCACAGCCCCCCTCGCCAGCCCCGCGGCCTTACACAGTGACGTGACCGGATCCTCGCACCACCACCGGGTCCGGCGAGTACTTGAGCAGCTGCTCCTCCAACGCCCGCTCTTCGTCATCTTCCTCTTCGTAAATCTCATCGAAATCCGCCATCCCGACACCTTCCGGGACCGGGCGCCCGGTAGAGGCGGAGGAGGCCACCGCTACAGTTTTCCCCTCCCCTCCGTGTCACTCTCCTCCGGTGCTTTTCCGTTACCAGGAAGAGGAGGCCGCCAAGTCGCGCTGCGTCATTACGGACTGCGGCCGCCAGAGACGTCACCACGGCCTGCACGTTCCCAGAGCACAAGACGCAGCCTTCTGGCGGCTGTGCAGCAGCAGCAGGATGGTCACGTGTCTCTCACAGTCTCATTCACACGCTGCAGGAAACAATTTGCAAAACAAACTAATATAATAAAAAATAATGTGTGCATACCCTGCAACATTTCACAGAGGAAAAAAAGTCTAGGTGCACAGAACCAAAAACACCCCTCCTAGATCCTCACTCCCCCCACCAACATCCTTAAAACATTTACAAATAAACTAGCTGTACCCGGAGTAATATACACTGGTGTAGCAGATCTTAAAAGGTTATTAATTAAATATCAGTACAGTATATACTTCCGAATCCAAACCGATGAACTGCATCTGTAAATAAAAGCAACTGATAATGTTCCACTGCCCTCATCCATGAATAATGTTTCCCGAGAGTCAAATATTACTTGACCACTCTTGTAATCCTCTTGCATTTTGATTTCTACTGTAGATCTCACTAAACGTCTGCAAAAAAATCCCCTGTCCATTGGCATAATTTGTAATGCGAGCATTAAATGCTCCAAGAGGACTGAAATTCTCTTAAAGTGGTTTTCTTCCAATATCACGTAGTTTTGATCAGACCTCGTACTTTACGCAACTTCTTTTGTGGTAATCTATTCTGCATCTTCTCTGTATCCATTTCTAACCCCAGAAAACTCAACACCTTGGTTGGTCCCTCGGTCTTATCCAAAGCTAACAGCAACCCAAACTTTTGTGCTATTACCGGTAAATTCAAACAACAATGTTTCACATCCACCCGATACTGCTGAGCCAATGAACCAAAAATAATTCAAATAATGCAGGACCCTGTCTAACCCGGTCTTTCCCGTAATACCCACTCCAGAAAGGTGCTAAAAACGTCAGAATAGTGACACGATGTAGAACATCCCATGGCAAATATATGTAGATGTAGCCATCTTTCCTACGCTCTAGAGTGACTACGGGTACTGCACACACCTGTAGGCTCCAGTAGATCTGAGCCTCCGCTAACTGGGAGCCTGGGGTAACACTTATATTAATGGCAGCGCCTCCACTTACCCAGGATCCCCATCGTGTAAGATTCCCCTGGGCAAGAACCATTGCAACACATATATATTGGAACTGTTAACTATGCAAGAATAACCTCTATTACTTAACCGTGGCAATAACACATATCACATACATCAACTTATACTTATAACGCTATTGGCTCGGCCACTCTCTCGTAAGGAGTGATGTCACTGTCCCGTCACCGCGTGCCCCCACACCATGTCCATGTACTGTAATTGTATATAGGCTCAGTCCTTTGGCCACTCTACTTAGTGTCCCCAAAGAGTGTTCCCTAAGGCGGGATCAGCGCCTGTTGACCGGTGTTGGTGCACTTTGTTAAATACCTTCCGGTCACTGCGGTGACTGGTGACAACTTCAAAAAGGATCCGCCGATCCAGTGCAGTTGGTCTGATGTCGCGATGCTCAGCAACCTGGTCCCAGCTCACTAGCAGCAACCGCAACTCTGCACTCTTTGTCCCTATCTGTATTCAGTAGGGGGTGATGTTCCTATCACTATTGGGCTTCCCTGCAGCACACAACCTACGGTGACTCAGGGAATCTCTTAGGGCCCTCAGGGAAGATCTAGCCTATGCAGGTGGGTCACGGACCCCCTGCACTCACACTACCTCCTTCCCTGCTCCTCCGGTGCCCTCTGACTAGCGTGGTCTCTCCCCCACGCTTCCCTTTCCTGCCTCCCACGAATCCAGCCCTCCTATTGGCTCCCTGGCGTCAGGTGACTCCGCTAAGGCTCCTGGGAGTTGTAGTTACTGGCTGAGCCTCTATCTTATTGGCCAGCCGTTTTGCGCGCTTTGATTGCGCATGCGCGACCTCTCTGTTCTGACAGTGCCCTTACTGTTGCGCAATCAACATGGCGGCGCCCTATACTGTCGGGCCGCCGCGGAACCTTACATCACTCCCTCCAGAGACGCACTGCAGCAGCAGAAGGCAACCTAACACATCCCTACATTCTCCCCCTCGCAGAATCCAACGTCCCCGCTTGGGAACGTAACATAACATATTTACACATATTTTGCACACCTTTTTCTGTATACTCTACATGAGGTTATACATTTCACTGAACATGCCAATTACAGATCTCATTTTATGGCGAGCCCACTGCTGAGCTTCATATTGGGTGCCCCAAATTGATCGTAAGCCATCCTCATTGGAGGTTGACCAGCCCTTTGGCTTCTGCGAAGCTGCTCTTCGGCTACTTCCTTGGGAAAGTAACTAGTCTCAGTTGGCACTTCAAATTCTGCCCTTGAGGGGCTCAATATGTCTACATAGTCTTTTTGGGGCACAAAGCACAGGCTCTGCAGGTCTAGGGGCTGGCTCACTGGAGTCAGCGTATCCGTCGTTGGTCCAAGGGGCTCTTTACCCGTAGCTCCTCCGGGAGATGCCCCCGCGGTCGGAAGGCCCCTTTGAGTGGTTCTTTCCATAGGATTCTCAGAGGTGGCATTTATTACAGTCTCTGGGCCATCCTCTGTGCTACCAGCTTCTCCGTCGAGTGGAACAGCGGATACTTCCAATTCGTTATCCCCTACTTGTGGTATAGGAAGAAGATGGTTTCGGTGCCATACCTTTACCCGGCCTTCGGAGTCCTTGATGCGGTATACCGGGAGGCCAGGCATCTATGATTCCACTTCATACAACCCATCCCTCCATCTGTCTGCCAGTTTGTGCTTTCCAGGCATACCCAAATTACGGAGGAGGACTGCATCCCCTGAGCGGATTTCTTTGTGTCTGTTACGCCGATGCTCGCCACAAACCGGGACCGGACCGCGGGGCTGAGGTGGGGTTATATAATCACCGACCTTAGTCCACGCAGACTGATCCGGAGTGCGCAGTTCGTAGTCGTACATCGCAGGGTCAGGATTGGAGAAGGCAGCATCGTCGTTAATGAAGCAGGAGTTCGGCAACAGGAAGTCAGGAGTGCCCCGCTTCAGCTTAGGAGCGTGAGCGCGGGGGTGGCTTCTGCGCGAGGAGCGGCCTCGGCCCATGACGCCGATCTCAGCAGGAGGAGACAGCAGGCTGGCCGAAGTTCACCGCAGGGCAGCGTCGGGAAGAACCAACGCTTCAGCGCAGAAGTCCAAGGCAGGCCACTGCAAGAGGATCGCAGCAGGCCGCAGGAAAGGGAGGGTAGCTACTGCTAGGAGGGAATGCAGCAGTTACCACTGCTGGCATCAACGCTTCAGCACAGACGTCCAGGGTAGGCCACTGCAAGGAGATAGCAGCAGGCCAGTGCTGGCATCAACGCTTCAGCACAGACGTCCAGGGCAGGCCACTGCAAGGAGATAGCAGCAGGCCGCAGGAAAGGAAGGGTAGCCACTGCTAGGAGGGAATGCAGCAGTTACCAGTGCTGGCATCAACGCTTCAGCACAGACGTCCAGGGTAGGCCACTGCGAGGAGATAGCAGCAGGCCAGTGCTGGCAACAACGCTTCAGCACAGACGTCCAGGACCAGGCCTCTGGATACTCAGGAACTTGGAAGGTAAGAACGCTAGGAGAGAGGCCTGGGGTGGTTTGTGGCAGAGACAGTAACATGAGGTAGGAATAGTTATGCTCGGCACTGGTTCAGTGCCGACGCCTAGAATATAAAGGGCGGAGATCCAATCACAGAAGGAGGGTGTGTGAGAATTCCTCCAATGAAAGAGCACAGGGCAGAAGCTGCAATGAGAGGCAGCACCTGTGCCATAGATTGCCAGAGGAAGCTTGCAACTGCACAGGTCTGCAAGGCTGCAGTCAAAGCCAGTAGTGGATTCCTTACAGTGTCACACCTTGTGATCATAACGCCTTTTATTACTCGCATTCAATTGCGCCGCTGCCTTCTCGGCCAATTTATAGGCCTGCTGCAGACTGTCTTGTAACCTTTGCACATATCGAAAATGCGTCCTGTTGGATACCCCATCGGTAGATATCCGCAGTTTCACATCCACTGGCAGCCTAGCTTCTCGTCCAAACATTAAGAAGTACGGAGTATACCCTGTAGACTCATGTCGAGTAGAGTTATAAGCATGCACCAACGTCTCTATGTGCTTACTCCACTCAGTCTTCTGAGAGCCTTTCAGTGTGCCTAACATGTCAAGTAGTGTTCAGTTGAATCGTTCGGGCATGGCACCCCCTTCCGGATGGTACAGAGTAGTTCTTGACTTGGTGATATTCAACAACCTCAGCAGTTCCCGAATGAGGGTACTCTCGAAGTCCCTGCCCTGATCAGAGTGCAATCGATTCGGCAGTCCATAGTGAATGATGTATTTCTCCCATAGTACCTTGGCCACTGTCACCACCCGTTGATCTTTGGTAGGAAAAGCTTGAGCGTATCTTGTATAGTGGTCTGTGATTACCAACACATTTCCGATACCCCGCGTGTCGGGCTCGATACACAAGAAATTCATGCACACCAGATCCATGGGGCCGGAGCTTTTCAGATGGGCCATGGGGGCCGCCCGGGTGGGGAGTGTCTTCCTCTGTATACAGCGAGTACACTGTCGGCAATGCATCTCCACCGATTCTCTCATTTTTGGCCAATAGAAGCGGTCACGAAGTAACCCAAACATTTTGTCAACTCCAAGATGGCCATGATCATCATGTAGCGCCCGGAGTACCATGTTTCTTAGAATCTGAGGCAAGAATAATTGTTGCCGGTCGGGATGATTATGGTACGGTATAACCCGGTACAATAAGCAGTTGTCCAGTTCGAATTTTCCGAACTCCTTCATTAATAGGTTCACTAGTCCTCTGGGAGCTTGCTTAAGTCTAGCAGGATTCTCTTGTTGCAAGGCTTGACGAGCTAGTTCCACCACAGGGTCTTGGATCTGATATTGCACCAATTCCTTCCATGAAATGATCTTATCCTCCGTGATATTCATCCCTTCCAGACGTCGGTATGCTCTAGGAACGGCTCGGGATTGACACCCTAGCGAGTCTGCTATTCTTAACTCTGAAAACGCCACTTGATTGTTTACCACAGCAGCTAGAGAACATAGTGCCCGTATGCCAGGACCTGGAATCTCTTCCCACACTTACTCTTCGCGACAGAGCATCTGCTCCTATGTTGGTGGGCCCTGGTTTGTACTTAAGATTGAACCGATAATTGGCCAGCGCCGCTAACCACCGGTGACCCGTCGCATCCAACTTGGCGGACGTATTGATGTAGGTCATTGGGTTGTTGTCAGTCCTGACTTCGAACTGTACCCCATACAAATAATCATGTAGCTTGTCCACCACAGCCCACTTGAGGGCTAGAAACTCCACCTTGTGGACTTGATAATTCTGTTCACTTGGGGTCAAGCTCCGACTAGCATACGCCACCGGTCGAAGTCCAGTATCATGTTTCTGATGCAATACTGCCCCCAAGCCGTTGAAGCTGGCATCCACGTGTAAAACGTATTCTCGATCGGGATCGGCATAGGCCAACACCGGGGCTTGTGTTAGATTGGTCTTCAGTCCTAAAAACGTCTGTTCACAGGCAGGGGTCCATTTCTCCCCAAAGGGTGTTTGGGCAGTGGTAGCTTTTCTTCCGGGGTCGTCAGGATAAATCTTTAATAGGTTATTCAGGATTTTAGCTTTACGTGAGTAGCCTTCCACGAACCGGCGGTAGTAACCGCAGAACCCCAGGAAGGACCGTAGTTCCTGGACGTTGTTGGGCCTGGGCCAATTCACTACTGCCTCTATCTTCCCCGGATCGGTGGATATCCCTTCTGCTGATACAATGTGGCCCACATATGTCACGGACGTGTGGCAGAACTTGCATTTGTCCAGGGACAGCTTAAGTCCCTCCTGTTGGAGTCGATCCAACACCTTCAACAGCCGCTCCTCATGCTCCTCCAATGTCTTCCCGAACACTATAATGTCGTCCAGGTACACCAGGCATTCTTGCGGGTTCATGTCTCCCAGCGTCTTCTCCATCAACCTCTGAAAGGTGGCTGGAGCTCCACATATCCCCTGCGGCATACGCGTGATCTGGTAGAACCCTAACGGGCAGATGAAAGCTGTTCTCTCTTGATCCTCCAGGTCCAGGGGCACCTGATAGTACCCAGACCTCAAATCCAGCACGCTGAACCACTTACTTCTGGTCAAGGCATTCAGGAGGTCCTCGATTCGCGGGAGGGTGTACTGATCAGGTACAGTGCGATTGTTCAATGTCCTATAGTCCACACATAGACGTACGGTCCCATTCTTTTTGCGGACTTCCACGATAGGTGAGGAGTAGGGACTTCGTGATCCTTGAACAATACCGGCTTCCTCCATCTCGGCTAATAGTATCCTCACCTCTTCCACATCTCGGGGTGCTATGCGGCAGGAACGTTCGCGGAACGGCGCTGTGTCATTCAATCGAATGGTATGGCGGGTACTGCGACTCCACCCTATGTCCATATCACTTATGGAAAACACCTTTCGACAGTCTTCCAGCTTGGTCTGCAGTCTCCCTCTCCATTCCTCCGTCAACGGCGAGTCTCCGAAGTCAAACGCCAACTTTGAAGTCACTGCGTGGACGGTGGCCACTGGCCGTCTACCTGCTGCCTTCCTCTCAGGGGTCACTGGATAGATTCGACCCAACGGCTGCTGGTGGTCAATGCACATGAGGTACGGAGAAAGGTTTCGCACGTATACCTGAGTTCGAGCCGTAATCTTTCCTGACCACTTCTTTACCGACGCCAATACTTCGTAGCCGAGTCGCTGGTCATCACATATCGTGCTTTCCAATGAGAATAGTCGATCCTCCGGACGTCGGGCAGGATAATGACAGGAGGCGACCATCATTCTTCCTTCCCCGGGGGGATCTCGGTCAACCCACTCTCTTGATTATACAGCATCCCCTGTTCCTCTTCGGTTGCAATCCTACCGCAAGCCTTTTGTAGCGCTGGGCAAGTAGCTAGAGCCAGCAGCGGTAGTTCTCCCGCTTCCTGCAAGTACATGCGGATCACAGCTTGTACGATGTCCGTATTGGTCCCCATGATTATCGGGGTGCTGGGATGATCCTGGGGTTCCGGGCATACTAACGCTTCCACCTCCATGGGATGATGCTTGCCGGTGTTCAACTGGGGAATATCCAGGTGTACTTTCACCACTCCATCAATAGGGTAGTCTTCATGGCTCAGCCCTCTCAACCTCAGGGAGTCAGCGGATAGTAGCGGTAGCCGATGCAAATGTTGATCGTAGAAGGGTCGATACACTATGGTCACCTGGGATCCAGTATCCATCAGTGCAGAGGCGTAGATCGGCCTCCGGTCCAATTCGACTTTTCATCGGGGACTGGCCCGCTGCTTCACTGGCCTGAGGAGTACACAGCATGGACTTGGCCGGTCGGGGCGCCGTCCTCCGTGGGGAGGGGCAGTACGCTCGAATATGCCCCATCTTCCCGCAGGCATAACACTGGAGGTTGCTGCGGAAGGAACTATCTCGGAAGGTCGGAGACGTTCGCCCCGACGCGGGGCGCTCCCAGGCAGCTGCAGGCTCTTGGAAGTCCTCCTTCTCCGGGTTCACATCCCCTGCCGCCTTATCAGGCAGACTATTCCCAGTAGGGGGCGTA
The DNA here is from genome assembly GCF_040206685.1 of Ascaphus truei. NCBI lineage: Eukaryota > Metazoa > Chordata > Amphibia > Anura > Ascaphidae > Ascaphus > Ascaphus truei. The sequence continues at coordinate 466,161,780 of NC_134483.1, read as the reverse complement.
GGCATCCAGTCTAGACATACTGGTTCTACTTAGCGCCGGCCTAATGCTCTCGGGTACGGAAGGGGTTGGTCGTGACTGTGCGTGACGGGCCAGGGTAACCCCTCTGTGGTGTGGACGCAACCAGGGGTTCGGCGTTATCTACCTTTACTAGCGGGCAATGAATGCCGGGAGCGTCAGGCAGGATTAATACTGAGGGAATGGCTTCAGGGCATATATCCCGGTCTGTAATGAATAATATTTTACGCCAGTTATGCTCCCCGTCATAATAATGGTCTTGCACTCGGGCAGTGTCCAGGAATGGAAGTTTCCTTACTTGATCAGTCACAGTTCCCAGGGAGATGGTGGCGGGGACGTGTCCAATGGCAAGGGCACAGGTCACGGGGATTTCAGGCCGCTGGGCCCACTTACGCACCTCGGGCTGTGAGGGCACAAACATGGCCGAACAAAAATAGAGCACAGTTGAGAAAAAAATTATAGGGCACCCCAAGTCTGAGATCTCAGCAGAGCCTCCAAATGTAGTCCTCTTTACTACGCTCTAGAGTGACTACGGGTACTGCACACACCTGTGGGCTCCAGGAGATTTGAGCCTCTGCTAACTGGGAGCCTGGGGTAACACTTATCTTAATGGCAGCACCTCCACTTACCCAGGATCCCCATCGTGTAAGATTCCCCTGGGCAAGAACCATTGCAACACATATATATTGGAACTGTTAACTGTATGCAAGAATAACCTCTAGTACTTAACCGTGGTAATAACACATATCACATACATCAACTTATACTTATAACGCTAGTGACTCGGCCACTCTCTCGTAAGGAGTAATGTCACTGTCCCGTCACCGCGTGCCCCCACACCGTGTCCATGTACTGTAATTGTATATAGGCTCAGTCCTTTGGCCACTCCACTTAGTGTCCCCAAAGAGTGTTCCCTAAGGCGGGATCAGCGCCTGTTGACCGGTGTTGGTGCACTTTGTTAAATACCTTCCGGTCAACATGGCGGCGCCCCATACTGTCGGGCCGCCGCGGAACCTTACATCACTCCCTCCGGAGACGCACTGCAGCAGCAGACGGCAACCTAACACATCCCTACATACACATAAAAACTCCCCCTAATTCACAACCCAGTAAATGAAAACATTTAGGATTAATAAGCAGTAATCTAAACACAGATTCTACATCTGTCCGCCAATAATGCCCGTTTCCCACAGTGTTGAACCCATCTCATGGCCTCATCCTTTCATCATCAAAATATAGATACTCCACCTGCAGACCTTGTTATTTACCGCGTCATCATCTGGAAATAAACAATGAATCAACGGCACTACCCTCAAAGGTGAAACCCTCAAATTATCCAAAGGTGTTTTTTTTTTAAAAAGGACCCTCCATCCTACCAAGTGCTACCTCTTTCCCCAATCGCCACCTTCAAGGACTCAAATTGATAATAACATTTTCTTACATCTCTGGCCTTCTTTCTCCAAAAATGGGATCCAAAAACCTTGTCTAAAACTCTCACATAACACACTGGCCGCTTGATAACATAATCTGTTCGGGGGGAAAAAAACCTCTCCTCTTAAAATATTTTGTTGTTGAATGGTTTCTTTTCTATTTATGAGGAGGCGTGCACCGCTCTCTGGGATCTCTGCATCTCTCGTAACCCCTGATACAACTACCCATTTGTAAGGAATCCGCTCCTGGTTTTGGCTGAAACCCATTCCTTACAGAGCTATGCAGTTTCTAGAAAACTCCCCCTTGAATCTGCAATCAGTATCACCTGTGCTTGCAATAATTGCAGCTCCGTCTCTGTGCTCCGTCATTGGAGGAATTCCCTCACACCCCTGTCCTTGGATTGGCACCCGGCCCTTCTTATACTGGGCTCTCCCTTTTCCTTATTGCTGAGCATAAACCAAGTACTAGTTGGATGTAACTGTGTTTGTCACAAGCTACCTGCCTTAGCCATTCCTTGTTCCAGTGGCCTGCTGTATATCCTCCTTGTAGAGGTCTGGTTCCTGTGCTGAAGCACTGGATCCCTAGTATTAACCTTCAGTGTTCCTAGGCCGGTCTGCTTACTCCCCTTACAGAGCATACAGGACACCTGCAAGCTCATATTAAACCCCCAAATTAACCACAACATATATATATATAAGCATATAAATGTCACAGAGGAGTGCTACTGAGTTATTTTGGGGGTTCAATATGAGCTTGCAGGTGTCCTGTATGTTTTACAATTCTTGTTCAGCTGGTCTTAGCTGATTGGAAGGTGGCGCTTCCTATCTTGTTGAAGCTCACCCACCCCACATTTAAATGGTTAAAAGCTCACTCCATAGCATCTCAAACTCTCTGGGGAACTTGCTTGCTTGCAGTATGATTGTGACAAATCTAATACAGAGTGCTTTTCCTGGTAATGTACAGGTGAATAAAAGCTTCAATCAGACTTAGGATTATGCAACTAATTTTGACAGATTTATTATAAATCATTCTTCCTGGTAATGCACAGGTTATTAAGAATTTATATTAGTGTTAGGGACCCTTGAGATGTGATCTGCCGTGTAGTGGCTCAGGGGCTTACAACACTTTGGCCAAAATGTTAAACTAAAAGACCATTTTATTTAATAGATATCTATACATATATATTTAGGCACTGTACCGTGTATAAGTTTCACTGGATGTGCACTGAGCTCTGTCTGTGTTTCATGTTCTGTCTCTGGTTTTAAATATATATCCCCTTACAGAGGCCTTCATCATGGGTCGCTCCCGTTCTTCATGCAGAGGCCATTCCTATGCTGCAGCTTCTACGTAGAAGCGCTACGTACCTGCCTTCCTGTTGCCGAACCCCAGCCTGGATATCGTTAACCCTGCCTTCTCCAAACCTGACCCCAGCTTGTCCATGGATCACTCTGCTTTCTCCAAACCTGACCCGGCTACGTTTGACCACGGAATCCGCACTCTGGATCTGACTCCGTGGCCTAAGGTCGGTGTATATGCACCCCCACCTCAGCCCCGCGGTCCGGTCCCGGTTTGTGGCGAGCACGACCGTTACACCATTATCCTGAATGGTTTCCCCCACAAAACCCACACCCATGCCTAAACTTAAAACTCCTTCCCCAACCACATTGGCCCTCATTAAACCCCTAGCACACTCCCTTCCTAGATCCTGCTGGCTGCCTGGAGTGCTGAGTGACACCGACCATACCGTGAAAAAATATTGATCCCTAAGTTAATGATAACCAGAGATCCAGATCTTTGCAATCCCACGTCATATGTTTGTAGCCCATGTACCCCCCCCTGGGTACTGAAACTACCTGTGCTGCTATCACCTGTTCGGCTCACAAGAAGCAGGAGCCTCCGCTACTGGGAGCCTGGGGTATACTGATTATTTTATGCAGCGCCTCCACAGGCGAGGAATCCCAGCATAGTGGGAGGAGCTCCTCACCGGAACCGATATACACAATAATTACACACAATGGTATAAGAACAGTATTTACTAAACACAGATAATTTGCATGTACCATATCATAACACAGCCACAGGATATGACGCAATAGTGGAACCGTCCAGGTGAATGTTCCCAAAGCACTGCAGGTCTGAAAGCACTAGCAGATTAGCACCCCACAATAACACCTCCCTGTTGAGAACCCCAAAGTACTGGAGTGCCTGGGCACTTAACCCCTGAGTGTCCACCAGCAAGTTTATCCCCAAAGAGTGTGTGTGTGGAATAGCTCGCTTCCCTGTGTGTTGGGGCCTGTTGGTGCACTTATTAATACCTCCCTGGTCTCAGTCCAGACCAGGACAACAGCAGCAATCTGCAGATCAGCTACGTGGTCCCGCGGCGTGGACTGATGCTTCTCTCTTGGATGGATTCTCAGGCGGATGCCTCTGGAGGGGCTTCCCGACTGGAGTGTACCCCTATAAATAGTCTCTATCACAGATGTCTGGGTAGTCTCCTCTGCAACAGGCTGCACTTCTCTCAGGCAATGTCCTGCCGCATTTTTCACACTATTGCTACAGTGAAAGAGTCTCTATGAACTATGGCCTTTCCCTACAGCATACACATAGTTCCCTGACTCACTGTAGAGAAACTCTATCTGGGACCTTGGGGCAATTCTGGCCTAGCCCACCGAAGCACTGCTCCAGGGGCCCTACCTGCTCCCTCTCTGTCCCGACCTTGACTGCCTCTTCCTGTCCCAGAATGCAGTATATATTCCTAGGCTTTTCCTGTGAAACAGCACTGTCATTGGTTCCCTGGAGTCATGTGGTACTCAGCTCGTATGCACTATGGGTCTTGTAGTCCCCGCGGGGTCTGTATTACATTGGGACCGCGTGCGCATGGTGTGCTGCGCATACGCGATCCCCAATGGCCGCTGTGGGTGCTCTGCGCATGCGCGACTCAATAATGGCCGCCGCAACCTTCTTTGCACATGCGCAAACCTCCGCGATGCGCACGCATCTAAACATGGCAGCGCCCTGCGAGAGGGGCCGCCGGCGAGCCCGTCGCCCCCACCGCACACCCCCCCATAGCCTTGGAGGTAAGGAAGGGGAAAAGGAGACAGGGGGACTGGAGGGGACCTGGCTACTTCCTCCCCCTGGTGGAAAATCCAACATCCCCGCTTGGGACAGCGTACTTATACAACTATATACACATCAGTTATATAATAAAAATGCAACAATTAAATACAATCTTACACATTGAATTGACTTTAAACGATGTTACACAATTCTGTCAGCATCACAATTACCGATTGTATTTTGCTACGAGACCACTGCTGAGCCTCATAGTGGCAACCCTTCCAAACAAATCATACTTGTTCAGTCTTTTTCTAATTGTACTGTCATGAACTTTAACATTTAACATGCTAACTGACGCCTGTAGAGTCTGAGATGTAACTCTTGTTTTTTTTTGCAATTTCTCTGAGCATTGCACGGTCTGACCTTGGGGTGAATTTGCTGAGACGTCCACTCCTAAAAAGATTGGCAATTGTCTTGAATGTTTTCCACTTTTGAATAATCTTTCTCACTGTAGAATGATGGATTTTAAATTGTTTAGAAATGGCCTTTTAACCCTTCACATATTGATAGGCAGCAACAATTGCTTCTCTAAGATCATTGCTGATGTCTTTCCTCCTTGGCATTGTGTTAACACACTTGAATGCTCCAGACCAGCAAACTGCTAAAACTTCAGCTTTTATAGAGGTGGTCACACTTGCTGATGATCAATTAATCAAGGGCATTTGATTAGCAGCACCTGTCTGCTACTTAGCATCTTACTTCCTATGGAAGCAGTAAGGGTATATTTAGTTTTTCACATATAGCTTCTCCATTTTGGCTTTATTGTTGTTAAATAAATCATGACATGGTGTAATATGTCATGTGTTGTTGTTCATCTGAGGTTGTATTTACCTAATTTTTAGACCTGCTAAGGAATAGATGATTGTTATTATGTCCTGATATGTAAAACCATAGAATTCAAAGAGGGTGTACTTTCTTTTTCACACCACTATATATATATATATGGGCATGATTAACCAATACACAAAGAAATGGTTAAGGATTAACAAAACATGCCAAAATAAAAACATTACATTGCAAAATCAAACCCAGCACATCTAAAATCCAAACACAACATATCAAAATCAAAACAGCATATAGCAAATCCAAATAAAAACATCACATCTCAAAATCAAAACAGCATATCTCAAAATCAAAACAGCACATAGCAAATAAAAAAGAAAACATCACATTGCAAAATCAAAACATCACATTGGCAATGAAATATGTAACAAATGCCAATCAAACAATTGAATTTTAGTGTGTACATGGTGCAATTAATCTGTGCATCATGTAACACTATGCCAGTCAATGTTCAAACTAAAAGAAACAATTACAAACAATATAATGCCATCCAAACAATAATAAAATAAAAACAAAGCAACAAGTAAACCAAAATAAATTACCATCAATTAATCCAATCTAAAATCAATTACATAACTCACTATTAAAATCCAAAAAACAAACAATTATGAAATAAATGCAAGTTCAAAGTTCAAAGTACCACCATCAACCAAAATCTAACTACCAAAAATAAGCCACTATTAAAAAGCAAGCCACCCCCTGAAATAAACTATTTTAAACAGCACATAAAATTACATCTAACTAAATAAAAATACAAATTACATTGCCGAAACAGTTCTAAACAAACCAGCAAACTACATATAAAATCATCAAAACAAGCATTTGCAATACAAGCATTTATTTCCCCTGTATGTATATATATCCATATGGAGATACATAAATACAGTGGCAATAAATGGGCATAAAAAACAATTAAATGACATGGAAAAAAAATACATAACAACCATATATTGTCCATGTGTGTATGTATGTATGTATGTATGTATGTATGTATGTATGTACGTATGTATAGCCATAGGGACATACATAAATACAGGGACAATAACTTTACCTTAAAAAAAAAAATAACACATTTAAAACATTTTTTAAAACCTGTAAAAATACAATAACATACATTTATTTGGATGACTTCACCCATCGAATCCCGGGGACAACGCATGCTCTCGAACCAATCCACGCACAGAAACAAGGTAAAAAAAAAAAAGTCTTTTTCTTCTTTTTTAAAATTTGTAATCCGTACCGTCAGTCTTTGGGGGACTTCTGGGGTCTTCATCTGTCTTTTCCTCTTCATCTGTATCTTCTTCCGACATGCCCTGGTCCTCTTCTTGCTGGAGGAGGTTCCGTCCTCCTCGGCTTCTTGCTCGAAAATGAGGCGACATAGGTTTTTATAGGCCTATGACATCACATTTCCATCAAATGGTTCCCACGGCCCTGATTGGGAGTTGGAGACACACACAGCTCTGCAGGCACTGGGCTGGCAGGCCGCAGATAGTAGGTGCCGCAGTGCGGGCACCGTGCTTCCAGGCCAAAGGGCCCACCAGGCAGGTGGCAGTGTGCACATAGGCATCTCAGATGATACATTCCCCATACCCTCACCACCAAGCAGCCGCCTGGAAGCATAGATGACCTCCAAATCAGTACCTCCAAATCAGTACTCTCCTAGATAGTAGGAGCAGCCATTTCACTGAAGCGTCACAACACAGCAGCTCTTCTCTCGAGGCAGACTCAAGTCAGAATGAGCTGTGGGGGTCTGCGCTTTAGACTCCTCTCATTCGGTTCTGCCGCGCTCATTGGCTGTTCCTCTCCAGCTCCTCCCCTGGGTGAAACTAAGAGGCGGGGTTGGAACTACATCAGCGTGACTTGGCTTTTTCCTTGGCCTATCAGCTCACTGGGCCGTGCCTTCGCTTGGCGCCGAAAGCTTGCAACTTTCTTTTCCAAATCTCTGCACCCTTTGCACCACAACTCATGCGGTCCCGCCCGCTTGGCGGGAACGCCACCTTGGACAGCAGTTCGCGCACATGCCCCCACCAGCACGGTGGATGCTATTTTAGAGAATCTGGAGTAAGCACTAACCCCGGGCTAGTGCTTTACCCCTGGGACATGTATCAACCCCTGGCTAATACACTGCCCCACTTGTGTGCACAAACTCTATAGAATCTGGAACAGACACTAACCCCTGGCTAATGTTCTGCCCTTGGAACATCTACTAACTCCAGGCTAATAGACTGTCCCACTGTGTACAAACTGTGTACAAACAGAATAGACTGTTCCTTCTGTGTACAAAGAAGGGTAAACACGTGCCCTGGTGTCGCCTCAGGGTATGCCCCCACTATAGGACTGTGTGGAGTGAAGGGCAACCACGCACCCCGATATCTTACCCTCAGGGTACGCCCCAACACTGTCTCTCTTTCGGTAAGGGTCTAGGCTTATCCCCTCCCTGGTATAGCTACAGGGAGAGACTCCCCCCTTCCTTAACATGACAGGGTGCCCAAGGTCCCTGGTGTAGCCTCAGGAGCCACGAAGGACACTTGCAGAAAAGAACCAGGGGCCCCACAGCTGTGGGGGCCCCTCAGACCCGCAAGGACCACCCGAGGGCCTAAGACCCCCGTGGGAACCACCAGAGGGCCCCCAGACACTTGTGGGGTTGACCCGGGGACCCTCAGACATTCGCAGGCCCACCCGTGGACCCCATTGTGGCCCACGGTGACCAGCGGGGACCACCCGGGAGACCCCCAGACCCTGTGGGCACCCCCCTCTGGTGCCCTGTGGGGCCTGCGGACACTTGTCAGGACTACCAGGGACTACCATTGGCCTCGGGTATTAACCCTGTATGTAAAATAATAAATCATGTTTTTATGGGGGGAACAGGGGGTGGGTGGGTTATGTCTTAATGTTTATTAAATATGGTAATGTTTATTGTGGGGCCTAGGTGGGGCTGTTCTGTATAGTATTTTTATTGTGGGGGTGGGTGAAGGGGGAATTGTCCCCAAGGGTGGTGGGTAGGCCTCCCTGGTTGGTAATGGGGGAGGGTGGTTAAGCTACCCGGGTGGGTAGTGGGTGAGGGTGGGTAATCCCCTTATTTACTCTAGCGGTTACTAACCGCTAAGGTGATTAAGGAGTTAGGGGACATTATATTGTCTCTTTTTATTCTTGTGTATGTAACAGGGTATGTCCCATCTTACCTGTTTTTCCCCACACAGGATAACTACTACATAAGCCCTGATAAATTCCAGGCCGTAGTGGGTTAATCTATGGGCATTAACCCCCCCTTTTCTTTCTAGAAGAGGAAGGAAGGTGGTGTCTCATGACCTGTGTACAGCCCCTTGAAGGTGAGTACAGTCCATGAGCCCGCCCCTTCTAGATTCTTCTGGGGAGGATCTAAAGTCAGTATGACTCTACCCTCCAACGGGTGAGGAAGCAAAGGAGTCTTGAGCTAATCTCTGAAGATAGAGGAAGCAGAGGTCTTGCTCTACCCTCCAGAGGGAGAGAGTGTGAGGTGAGGAAATGATGAAGTCTGGCTCTTCTCCCTAAGGGGAGTAAGAGGGCTATGAGCCATCCCCATCACGGGACAAGCATACCATTCTAAGCCGGCTGGCTTAGACAATATCCAGACAGAGTGCCCCAAGAGATGGAGCCTGCATCCAGAATGTCCTGCGCCGCAGGAGACTAAGAGGAGAAGTGTGGAGAGAAAGTGACAATAAAAGCTACTTATTCATCAGACCTCTGCCTGGGTGTCGGTTACTGGACAGGAGGATTAAAGGGAGCAGTGATGGGAGCTGACATCCCACAGCCTTGGATCCTGTCACAGCTGGAGGCGCTGTACACCGAAGATCAAACCACAAACATTCTCCTCAAACTTGTCCTATGGCCCTTACCACAGCGGCCACTCAGTCCTCTTGGAACCAGCAGGTATGCTAGTACAACCCAACGAGTAGAAGCCAGAGCAGTTTTCCCCAAAGGAGCCCTAGATGAGATGGGGAGGAACAAGGGTTACATGTATTTTTAAATAAATAAATAAAAATGGCGGCGACACTGGCACCCGATGCCCCATACCGGGGCCTGTAACTCGGGAAGCAGGGGGTCCCTGAGCCAGAAATCAATGCGGTTCAGCTCAGGAGACCCCCTGCTCCCGCACACTATTAATAAAAATACATTAAAGCAGCTTCATTACCATAGTGGCTATTCGCCAAGGCAATGAAGGGGTTAAGGCACAATAGCATGTTTATTGTGGACAATTGCCTCCAATAAACATTGCAATACACAACACACACGCACGCACACTATTAATAAAAATGACATTAATGCAGCTTCATTACCATAGCAGCAAACCACTACGGTAATGAATGATTGTTTATTGATATGTGTTTTGACTCTAGTGTAGATGTGCAGGGGGTCTCCGGAGCACAACCGCGTTGGTTTTAGGTCTGGGAACCCTACTTCCCGAGATACAGGCCCCGTTATGGGGTATAGGGTGGAATGGGTGCTCCAAAGTCAGTGGAAATTTCCAAAATGTCTATCTTGAGTAATAAACAGGACTGGTGGACGGACTCAGAAGCGGAGAGGGTTAACTAAGAGATGTGATATGTGAGTCACCTATTAAACACATGAGTCTCATGAAGGGGACCAACTATTGTACCCTAAGGCACTCTAGTGGCCCCTCATTGGAGACAAAACAGTGCTATTACTGGTACTCATTTATAATAATTGTCACGGTGACTTATGACAGGTTGCAATTTACACCAAATAACTGGGTTGAACTGGTACGAGACTTAGATATGATAAAATATAATTTATTCCTTGATAAAGGTGAACACACGAGATATACAAATAACAGACAAAATATGGACACTTACTTAAAGGTTAGGACAAGAAAGCCATCAGGATACAGGATGGGCCATTTCTTCCATAATTCAGTTGACATCACAGCAATACATGCAGATCATGAATGAAGACACATGAAGACATGAAGACAATTGAGTAAGGGTGACTCTGACTTATATACCATTTTACCCCTTCTCTTACACTCAAGGCGCCGAGTTGTCTAGCAAAAATCTCTTTGAAGCCCTTTGAAGCAGATTTTGACTTCCATTGTTAGTGTGAAGTATCACACATAAAAACCACTCAGTTCCTTGGTTCTTGGGCCCAGCATAAACAATTAGGCAGTTAGCCTTTGATCACTGGGCTATGTTAATTCTTTGCAAGATGTTCTTCCTGCCTATTAGCATAACAGACGGAGTCTGCAGTTTTCAGAGCAAACCCAAAACCCCATATACATTTTAATACATACACATTTAAAATACCCGGCTCTGGTAGGTCCAGCGGGTCCAAACTTTTCAGACCTTAATGCCGGAACTGGGACACCATATGGTCCGAGTTTCAGCCCGCTAGGACCTTGGGAACCGGAGTTACACAAATATCATATACACCGTTTCATATTTTATTATAAAAATCTCCGCTAAAAAGAAATCTCAGCGTTTCACTAAATCCCCATTGAAAACAACGGGCTCCGCCGCCGTGGGTTTCAATGGAGCAACTCCGCCGTTGTAGTAAATAGAGTTTCCTGCCATAGACTTTCAATGGGGAACCGCCGCCATTGAAGTCTATGAGAAAATCCACAAATCTTTACATTCGTCCACACTCCGTCTGGTTGGTCTGAGGGGGCTGGGAAGGGGCATGCATTAAAGCCAGAACCTTGGCTACATGCCACCCAAATCCCATCCCTCTGGGCATTCCAGAACCGGAGATATGGACTTACACTTTTCAACATTTTACACTTAATCATTTTTCCGCCACGCGGCTTTTCCCCCATTGGAATCAATGGCAAAAGTCCCGAACTTTCAAGGGGCTCCATACTCCGTCGGGTTGGTCTAAGAGGGTCAAGGATGGTTCTGCAGCCATGCCGAAGCAGTGCCTACAGGTACCCCAAACACTGGCCCTCTGGACCCTCCGGAACTGGAGATATGGACTCATGGTTTTCAGCTTTTCACACTTAGTCGACATCCTGAGCTGTTTCTGCCGCTGCCATTGGAACCTATGGCGCGACCCGCTCTCTCGGCACGACCCTTCACGGGGGTCCAGGATTTGGGGACCCGGTGCTGGTCGAGTGGGGGGAGGCCTAGGAACTAGGGGCAAAAATAATTTTATTTCTAGGTGCTCTAGAACTGTAGATTCCCACGCTACTTAACATTGAACTTGACTAAAGTGATTTAACTCTTTTAAAGGACATTGTATATGCTTTGCGGCTTTGCGGTTTGGACGGCAGCCAACTCGTTCCTGGAAAGCGCCGTTGAGGAATCTCCATTGAAGTCAATGAGCCCATTGACTTACAATGGGAAACCGCCGCTCCTCCTCTCGGACGCCACCTGCTGGTCTTCACGGGAAACAGGTCCAAAACAGCAAGATCCGCCATTGAAATCCATGGCGCTCTAATGGCGGCCTATGGGACTCTGCAAAATGGTGCCTGAAAAGGCGGGAAAATTACACAAAGGGCTATAATCACTAAAGAAATATTAACCCTTGCCCTCCCGGATGGATCCCAGCATGTAGGTGATGCAAACACTGGCATAATACGATACATTTACACAGGGGAATAAATATTTGGATATTGAAGCAAGGCAAAACAGTGCACTGTTTTGCTCTTCTTCTTCTTACTGCCCGTTATGGGGTGCCGGTATCTCTCTGCTTTGTTTACATCCACGGTCACGTGATTGGGACATTTAAAAGCAGAGGGATACCGGCACTCCATAACGGGGCCTGTATCTTGGGAAGCAGGGTGTCCCCAGACCTGAAACCAACGCGGTTCAGCTCCGGAGACCCCCTGCACATCTACACTATGAATAAAATTTTATTAAAAAATATTTTTTTTTCTGGCGAGATTCTGACTATTTGTTCCATACCCGGGACTAGGGATCGGTGTATAACTTCTCGGCTGTGGACTAGGGGGAGGTGACTGTGGTGGACTCCCGGCCCAGCTGGTGGCTCCGTGTAGGGTATTTGAAGTGAACGTTACCCGAGTTAGGGATACGTCCGGTCTAGCCGGAGTGCTGGTGGCCACATTCGCGGTCTTCCACTCCGAGATTGTAAGGGGAGGTGGAGACCTTGATTGCTGGGGAAAACCTTGTGGAGGGTTCCTCCGGTGATGGGATAGTTTCAGGGGATGCTAGCCCAGGGTATATGAGTGGGCACCCTTGTGGTAATGTCTCTGGCAGGTATATCACCTGTGGGGCACCTTCTGGGCATATTTCTTGCTCTGTGGCTAGCAGTACTACACTCCCTTGGCGAGTAAGGTCATACTTCCACCTGATTAATCTTGACATGGCTCATGCCAGGGGACTTTTTTATTTGGTCGTGGACAGGGAACATGGAGGTGAGGGCCGGGACTCCTCCCACTGCGATTACGTGTCACAAGGTTCTTGGAGCTCTAAGGCCCAGTCATGGACCTGCTGCAGCATGGGCGTAAACATGGTGAATCTGGGGGTTTCACAATTTTAGACTGATGAGTAGGGCACCTCAGGTCTGAGATCTCAGCAGCACCTCCAAATGAAGCGCACTTTCCCCCCCACCCCCGGGGAGGTGTGTGGCTACAGTGTATTGGTGTGGTGCAATACCTGATTTATTTATTTATTTATTTAGCAAGGCTCCTTACCAGGCAGACCAGAAGATCCAGGAGATCCACGGAACACAAAATAAGGAAGAGACAGCACTCAGGGTAATATCACAAGTAGAATTGTATTCAAAAGCAGGCTCAGTCACCAACACACAGTCTCCAAAATGGGACAAGCACCTATTTACATCTGTATTAGTGTGCCATCTGTTCTCTTACACTATTTATTTATTTATAAAATATTTTACCAGGAAGTAATACATTGAGAGTTACCTCTCGTTTTCAAGTTGTGTCCTGGGCACAGAGTTAAGACCAAACAAACCAGGTACATGGTTACAAATACAGTTACATAAATGAACAGGGTATACATTATATACAAGACATTGCATGTACAGTTAAAGAAAATATATATTATGGGCGTATGAAACAGTTGCAGACCAGATTAAAATGTGAGACAGCCTTAGATTTGAAAGAACTTAAACTGGTGGTGGATGTGAGATTCTCCGGTGGGTTGCTCCAGTTTTGGGGTGCATGGTAAGAGAACGAGGAGCGGCCGGATACTTTGTTGAGCCTTGGGACCATGAACAGTCTTTTGGAGTCTGATCTCAGATGATAAGTGCTGCATGTGGTAGGGGTGAGGAGCTTGTTCAGATAGCTGGGTAGCTTGCCCATAAAGAATTTAAAGGCAAGACAGGAAAGGTGAACTTTGCGCCTAGACTCGAGTGATGACCAATCTAGTTCTTTGAGCATTTCGCAGTGATGTGTTTTGTAGTTGCATTGGAGAACAAAATGACAAATTGAATTGTAGAGGGTGTCAAGTTTGCTAAGGTGGGTTTGAGTTGCCGAGCCATATACTATGTCTCCCTAGTCAATAATTGATATTAGCATCTGCTGTGCGATACGCTTTCTGACCAGGAGACTTAGGGAGGATTTGTTCATGTAAAGTACCCCTAGTTTGGCATAGGTCTTGGTTGTCAGGGTATCAATGTGCATCCCGAATGTTAAGTGGGAATCAAACCATATGCCCAGGTATTTAAAACTAGTGACAAGGGTTAGGGTGGTGTTAGTGTTGGTTCTAATCTGGAGCTCAGTCGCTGGAAGCTTTAAAAAATTAGTCTTGGTCCCAAATACCATTGTTACAGTCTTGTCAGTGTTTAAAAACAGTTTGTTGTTGGAAATCCAGTTTTCGAGTCTCAAAAAGTCAGTGTAAGGAATCCACACCTCGGTTTACTGCTTACCTTGCCTTACAGACCTGTGCAGTCCTAGAACACTCCCCATGATATATTCTGCAGCTGTGCAAGCTATTACTGCAGCCCCAGCTTGGGTTCAATCATTAGAGCAATGCTATCATACGCCCCTTTTGCTATAGGTTCGCTGACCTTTAAATACTGCTTTCCCACAATGCTTCTCTGCCGAGCATAATCCTTCCTGGATGTTCACTGTGTTTGCCACTACCACCTGTCTTGGCCACCTCATTGCTGTTGTCATGTCCATGTTCCTTGTTCCAAGTCCATGTTCCTAGTTCCTGGTTCCTGTGCTGAAGCGTTGGATCTCCAGTGTAACTTCAGCTTCCTGTTTCCTGAGGCCTGCTGCCCTTCCCATAGCAGAGGCCTGTCTCTAGTTCCTGGGGCCTGCTGCTCTCTCTCCTATGCAGAGACCATATCCTGGTTCCTGTGCTGAAGCGGTGGATCTCCAGCGTAACTTCAGCTTCCTGTTTCCTGAGGCCTGCTGCCCTTCCCATAGTAGAGGCCTGTCTCTGGTTCCTGGGGCCTGCTGCTCTCTCTCCATTGCAGAGGCCGTGTCCTGGTTCCTGTGCTGAAGCGGTGGATCTCCAGCGTAACTTCAGCTCCCTGTTTCCTGAGGCCTGCTGCCCTTCCCTTAGCAGAGGCGCTCTACTAGTCCTGAGGTCTCTAGCTCTCTCTCCTTGCACAGGCTCGTTCTGGACTCCTGCGCTGAAGCATTGGTTTACCAGTGCTGCCCGGCGGTGTGCCCACTCCGGCCTGCCTACCCTTCCTGGAGACCGGTACCATGGGCCATGGTCGCCGCTCACGCAGAACCCGCTCCCGCCCTGCAGCTGCTTCGCTGAAGCGGGACCTAGTTGACTTCCTGTTACCGAAACTTCGCTTTGATAACGTTCACCCTGATGTCTCCTATCCTGACCCTGGCTCGTCCATTGACTACGCTGCTCTCTCCAGTCCCGACCCTGATATGTACGGCTACGAACTACGCATTCCGGATCAGTCTGCGCGGTCTAAGGTCGGTGATTATACAACCCCACCTCAGCCCCGCAGTCTGGTCCTGGTTTGTGGCGAGCACAACCGTGACAGTCAGACTGAAGTATGTGTTGAAGGTCAGAGAGACTATGGCTGTGTGCATACAGTATAGGATTCTGTCATCTGCATACTGTATTGAGGCTTCCTTACAAGCTGTGGGAAGATCATTGATGAACACTGATAAGAGTAGGGGCCCCAGAATAGAGCCTTGCGGGACACCACAGGTGATATCCAGGGGGTTGGAGTTAAAGCCTGAGATGGACACATGTTGGGATCTACCTGATAGGTAGGAGTGAAACCAGTTTAAAGCATGCTTCCCTATTCCAGAGCTCTGGAGTTTGTTAAGCAGGATAGCATGATCAACAGTATCAAAAGCCTTTGCAAAATCTAGGAATACTGCACCAGTGAGTTGTCCCCGTTCCATTCCACACTGGATTTCATTGCAAACTTTTAGCAGGGTAGTTACGGTGAAGTGTTTAGGGCGAAAGCCAGATTGGAATTGGCTAGGGAAATTTGTCTTGGAATAATAATCGCTTAATTGGGAGTGGACACATTTTTCCATGACTTTGGATAGAATTGTGAAATTGGCCTGTAGTTTGAGACAGTGTTTTTGTCCCCACTTTTGAAGATTGGGACAACTCTGGCAGTTTTCCAGGTCTTAGGGATATGGCCTGCCGACAGGATAGAGTTGACTATGGAAACAATTGGTTTGGCAATGGCTGGAGCACCAAGTCGTAGGAACCTAGATTGTAGTAAGTCAGGTCCATATTGGCTGCTTAGTTTTAATTTGAGGAGCGCTTGTGTAATCTCCTCTTCGGATACTGGGCCAAATTGAAAGTTGTGGGCAGTGTTGGGAGAGGGTGGGGCTATGTGGGTACTCCCAGGATGAGATTCAGATTTGTGGTTTGGGCTGCGTTTCGCTAATAAGTTAGTGGCACACCCCACAAAGTAATCATTGAATGCATTTGCAATGTCAGTGGGGTTTGTCAGAGTAATATCCCCCTTAGTGATATTACTTGGTTGTTGATGGTTAGAAGGCCGGAATATATTGTTGATAACCTTCCAGAAGTTAGCTGGGTTTGATGTATTTTGGTGGAGATTGTCAGAGTAATATTGTGCTTTTGCATGCCTTGTTTGCCTTGTGCACATGTTCCGCAGGCATCTGTAGTGATTGAGATCCTTGGTAGTGCCAGTTATTTTGTAGCTTTTCCACAAGGTATCCCTGAACTGGTAGAGTGCTATAAGGTCAGTGGTAACCCATGGAAGGTGGGCCCCCCACCCCTCCCGTACCCTTATTTTGCGTAGGGGAGCATGGGTATCGCAGAGTTTTAAGAACTCGGATTGGAAATAGTCGAGTGCAGAATCAGGGTCGGGAATTAAATCGATTCTGTGCCATGGGCCGTTGGTAAGGTCATCCAGAAACTGTTGTGGGTTAAAGTTTCTAAATGTTCTAGTGAGGAGAACTTTAGGGCTTGAATGGGACGGTTTAATTTTCCTTACACAGTACACTATTGCATGGTCACTGAAAATATCAGGAAGGATGCCAGAGGATTGGATTCTGCTAGGGTTTGAGGAGAGAATCCAGTCTTGCAAGGAATGGTTGTGCGATTTCAGGTTTATCTGTGTGGGTTGGGAAATGAGTTGCGATAGGTTAAGTCAGGGGTGAGCAAACTTTTTATGCCGAGCCCTCCTTTTCATCCATAAAATTTCTCGGGCCCCCCCTGCCTGATGTAATCAAAATCACATGAAAAAAAAAAAAACCTTTTATTAAACGGTATACAATATAAATCCAAATATGTTTAAATATTTACATATTTCGACAGCTCGCGCTGGCAAAATTAGGCTGCGTCCACGCTGCCGCTGAGAGCGGTGACATCACCAACTCTCCAAGCATCCCATGCATGATCTGTTATTTATATTATCTGTTATTTATTTGATTACCACATGTATTACTACTGTGAAGCGCTATGTACATTAATGGCGCTATATAAATAAAGACATACAATACAATACAAGCATGAGCACAGGTTGTCCTGCATAATTTTGCAAGCGTGGATTGGGGCTATTTGTGTGTGTCTGTGTGTGTCTGTGTGTGTCTGTGTGAGTCTGTGTGTGTCTGTGTGTGTATTGACTGCTGCTGAGCGCACATCAAAGTCAACTTTGTTTGTCTCTCCAAGCGCCAAGCTTGGGAGAGCGTACGTGCACAAATGCAATCCTTTGGGGGGGCATTCATCCACCTCTTTGCTACCTCCCGTCCCTCTCCCCACCCCTTTTTTTTCTTCCTTCCCTTCCATGCTTTTTGTCTTGCTATCCCCATTGTCATCCAAACTCCTACCTACAGTATTATTTATTTTTTCCCGTTTTCAATGTTGTGTTTTCACAGTTTTTTTATTATTTCTGTACATTCATAGTATGATTTATATAGTGGCAGCCTACTCTCTCACTCACAGAGGATCGCAGCGAAGCAGGTTGCCAGCGGAGGAGAGCAGGACCACAGCGCTATTGCAGGGCAGACACCGAAGGAGGGGCGTTTGACTTCACCGTGCTCGGGCGTGCTCCTCCCCGTTCCTCCGAAGCCCCTGCACGTTCGCTCACACACCATCACATTGCCGCCACCTGCACTATCCTGTTCAGCCACCCGCACACATCTTCGGCTGCCCGCCCGTGCACATCTTCTTGGCCACCCCTCGCGCACAGCGTCTGCCGGCCCGCGCACCCAGTTTTCGTTGCACACCGCCTGCGCCCCCCTAAATTATCTTGCGCCTCATTGCCCCCCCAGTTTGTGCACCACTGCATTACAACACACACTCTCTCAATCAATCAATCACCACATACACACACTCACCACATACACTCAATCAATCACCACATACACACACACTCAATCCCCCCCCCACACACACACACACTCAATTCCCCCCCACCCCCCCACCCCCACACACACACACTCAATACCCACACACTCACACACTCAACTCCCCCCCCACACACACACTCAATCCCCACACACACTCAATCCCCCCCCACACACACACAATCCCCCCCACACACACTCAATCCCCCCCCCACATACACACACTCAATCCCCCCACACACACACAATCCCCCCGACACACACACTCAATCCCCCCACACACACTCAATCCCCCCACACACACACAATCCCCCCCCCCCAGACACACACTCAATACCCCCATACACACACAATCCCCCCCCACACACACACAAACTCAATCCCCCCCACACACACAATCCCCCCCACACACACAAACTCAATCCCCCCACACACACACACAAACTCAATCCCCACACACACACTCAAATACACACACACACACACACACACTTTCACCTGGGGGGGCGACATGCTCCGATCCCCCAACCCCCCACGCTGCTGAAAACTGGTGCGGGAAGCAGACAGGAAGAGAAGGAGGGGCTGTCTGTGTGCAGAGAGAAGCCCCGCCCCCTCTGCAAGACACAGACACATAGAAGCAGCAGCACAGAGTTCTGGCCGCCTGTGCACAGCTCTGCCCGCCCCCAGGTTTCCCTGCAAGCAGCCCGCGCCCCCCCTACATAATCTTGCGCCCCCCCAAGGGGGCACGCCCCACAGTTTGCGCACCGCTGGGTTAAGTGACTTGAGTTGTATCTGGATTTTGTGGTTTTTAGGGTCAAGCCAATTGAAGTTGAAATCCCTAAGAACTAGCAGCTCACTCTTCTCATTCAGAGAGGAAATGGAGCCAAGAAACTGGGTGATATCAGTCAGGGATTGTAGATGGGCTTTAGGGGGGTGGTAGATGCCAGCAAGCAAGATGGGCTTAGAAAAGGGGAGGCAGATTTTGCCAACTAGAATTTCAAAAGTGGGTGGGCTTGGGAGGCAATTTAACAGTGTAAATTGTGAGGTGTCTGCAATATAAAATAACACCCCTCCTCCTCTCTTTGACCTATCTCTCCTAGAATTGGAATATCCCTGAATGGCGATATTTACATGGGGGTTTTAGGTGTTAGCCATGTTTCTGTAAGAACGATGGCTTTGGGTTTATGCATAAGGCACCATGTCCTTAGTTCGTCCAGTTTGGGCAGCAGTCTACGGATATTTATATGGGCGACAGATAGCCCTTTTTGGAATTTAAAGGTGGAATTCTCAAAGGTATGGGACAGAGTTGAAATGGGAGGACCTGGGTTAGGTTCAATATCACCTGCTAAAGAGAGTAATAGTATGAGTAGAAATTTGGGTAGTTGTTTGCAAGTTGTAAATTTGTGATGTTTGCCATTTGAGTGTGCGGTGGTTGGTGTGCTGGTTTTTAGACTTCTCCACCAACATTCAGTAGATAGTGCAAGGCTTTTGAGTAGTCCAGGGTGTATGGTGATGTTGGGTGTGGGCCAGGAGGGAGGAGTTTGTAGTGGATAAAGGGAGTAACATCTCCATGAGGCAGGAGAAAGAAAAAAGTTAAGATACATAGCAGGTTCATTATGCCAGAGGAAGGCAGTGCTGCATGGAGCTGTTGTGAGCAAAGTGAGTGTGTGCAGACTAAACAGCAGGGGTGTGCCTGTTCCTTGTCAAATGTTTTGCTGCATTATAATGCTAGAGTCAATTCAGGGTTTCAGTGGACTGAGTGTGTGTGTGGGAGGTAGTTTTGTGCAGTCAGTTTTGGGAGAGGCTGCAGTGAAATAAGTTGTAAAGGGGTGGGGGTTAAAATATGCAGGCTAACAAGCATGGGATCATAGTGTGGTCATATAAGCTCACCGTTTGTTGCCTTGAGTAAAAGAGTTTGCAGAAAGATGAAGTCCCCAGTCACCCAGATGTTGCCCAGGAGATCTGAGCCTCCGCTGCTGGGAACTTGGGGTGCATCTGAGTGGTGCGCGGTAGCGCCTCCACCTGTACTGGATTCTAGCGTGTGGAATTCCCTCGTTACAGGACATATAAAGAATACACACATGGTATTGTATTGTATGTCTTTATATGGTATAGCAGAACAGTTTTTCTATATGCAGATAAATATAGTTACAGCCAACACACCAGGCCCTGCACAGTCGTACCTTGCAATACTCCACCCCCTCTCAATGGAGGCACCGTCCCCAAAGTACATAGGGGCCCTTGGGCACCAAACCAACCCGGTGACCACAAGGTCAATCCCCCCACTCAATGTGTGGTACAGCGCTGCCTACCAAAGTGTTTTTGGTGCCCGTGAGGAGTTGGGTACCTGCCGGGTGTGTCCACACCCGGGTGCGCAGATGCTATAGATGATGATGGGATCCACGGATCTGTTGCCGTAACCCGCGAAGCCTCAGCCTCTACGTTGGGTGGTATCCCGCCTGGACTGTGCCACCGTTGATGAGTCTCTATGTGACGGGTGATCTGGTCCCAAACCACCTATGAACAGGATGCAGCAGCTTCTGTCCATATCCCTCACTCTGAAGCTACAGGGGCAGTGTCCCTATACTATGGGCCTGTCCCTGCAGCAACCACAAGGTGAGAGGTGTTGGGGCCTAGCTGGGCCTTATGGGGGTATCTGGCCTTGTGCAGGTGCCACAGACACCTGCACACTCACACCCTACCCTGATGGTGTCCCACCACCGACTGCAGTGGTTTCTGTAGCACAAAATGTATCAATAGCAGGCAGGGAAACAGTTGCAGCCCCATTGGCTGTCACGGGTCATGTGGTATAGCAGCCCCGGGGCTGCTGGGAACTGTAGTTCCCTTAGAACCTATTCCCCATATAGCCGCCGCTCCTAGGGGCACTGCGCATGCGCACATTCTATTTGCGCAAGCACCAACCCCAATATGGTCACTGCTGCCTCCAGCCACACTGTGCATGCGTGACCACATGAAGATGGCTGCGCCCCACAGTCCCGCACCACCGCAGAGTCCCGGAGACTGGCTCGCCAGCCCCTCTGACGCCACGCTCACCAGCTCTACTGGCGGGACTGCCTTGATGTCCGGCGACACCTGCACCAAGCCGCAGCCTCCCACGCAACAGCAGAGGTAAGGGCACATGAAAATGGGGCCATGGGGGGAACCTAGCTACATATGGAAAAACAGATAACAGTCCATATAGACCCCGAATATGCTAATTTTAATATTATAAATCTAAATACTGAGGGGGCAGCAGGGAACCAAACCGACAACAGTAAACTCAAACAAATTACAGCTTTGGCCGCAAGGAAAACGATCCTACAACAATGGATACATAACACTCCCCCATCTCTACAGCTGTGGAGAGAAAAAATGTTTGGTATATTTGCACTTGACTGGGGGAAAGCCACGACGGACAAAGAAAAAAAAGAGGAATGATTCTTCTAAACCTAGGAAAGCTTCATTGCCACACAATCAGATGAGACAAAGGCAAAAATCCAAGAATACTTTCAACACATAACATGATGTGAAACACACACACTAACAAGGAATCCCCCAATAAGATTCGTAACACTACACTAAATCAACAGCCAAGGACATGGGGGGTGGGAAGATACCTAACAGGACAACTGACGATAACATAAGACTAGAGGAATGTAAGAGACGTTTGCAAAGGTACGCAATGGAGACCATTTAAACTGAAACTAAAATTAGAGAGAGAGAGATACAGATATATAACAGTCCCATAAGAAAGTCTTATCTGTTTCTTCTAGTTGTAGGGGAAGGCCTCTCTGCTCTCCTGGGTCAGCACCCTTGTGTGCTAAGGCAATGTCTTTCCAGGTATAGAGGTCTGGTCCCCTTGTATTGCTGTCAGCCTGCAGTACTTATGCAGCTCAAGACATCTGTTGTTCCCAAGGTCAGCCCTGTTGTGGACTAGGGAATCTCTTTCTGTGTCTCAGAACAGGCTTTTTCTGACAGAGCTCTGATTAGGCAGGTGTAGTTGGTTGATTGCTAGTGTGCAATTAACCAGGACACTGCTGGAATAGAGGCAAGTTTCTTAACAGGGATAAGTCCATCTTACAAGGAACAAACAGTTTAAGGCATCAGACAGATGTAAAGGGGTTGTACTGGAGCGGCGAAGAAGGTTCAACTATAGGGAGTGAAGCGTTCCTTATATAAATACTGTAGTCAGTCAGACCGACCGATACTCTTGTGCAGCGATGCAATCTTTCCCGTGTGCGCCCTCCTTCCCGCTTCCCTCCCTGCTCGCGAACCCCCTCCCTTACCTCCTCTCTGTCTCTCCGGCGTCAAATGGCACTGTGGGGTCATTTGACGCAACGTGTCGCCGAAGAGAAGGTAAGTGAAGTTGAAGAGGCCTCATGCGATCCCCCGGCATATATTTAAATGCCTTGGGGAAGAGCGCGGGGCCTCTGAAACCGCCGTCCTCCCCCCCTGAACAATCTTGCGTGCCCCGCTGCTCTAGTGGGCCCAAAACAGATGACGTAAGAGCTGGGGTGTACCATCAAGAATGTTGAAGTTGAGGCTAAAGTGAGATAATTGGTTAATGTTGTACAGCTAAAATGTGCTGCCTGCACGCCGGGCTGTGTATGGTGTATCTGTGTCTCCCTGCTGTATCCGGAAGTACCGGCACTGCCGCCGGTCAGGTGACCACCCACCGCGATCGAGCGGGTGCAGGGTTGGCGGCAGAAGAGAGTGCTGGCAACGTAAGAAGATCATCCCATCATCCCATCAAGAGACATCGCAGACAGAGGGACACACAGCATTGTTCATGCAGGAAGACAGACGGGCCACTTCATCACGTCCCCGAGTGCAATTGTAAGTTATCTCCCTTCAAGTCTTTCTCCAACTTCATTGTGCTTACAGCTAGCCAGTTGCAGAGAATTACATGTATTTAAAAACACACTGGGGGATAGTGGCACTCTTCAATCAGATTTATTGTTAAAACACCATTTCACAGCTGCAGCTACATTTTCTGAGCGCCTGGTGGGTTAACTGGCTGTTTACCCGTTTTCACATAAAATGTCCACAAGTTAAAAGTTAAAGTGTTACTAGATTAAAAATAAAAAAATAAAATATTTCAAAATGAACAAAGTATGTAACAGAAGGAGATACCTGTATAAGAAACACGCTGTATTATGCATGAAAAGAATGTATATATATCTATATATATAGATATATATAGATATATATATATATATCTATATATATCTATATATATAGATATATATATATATATATAGATATATATATATATATCTAAATATATATATATAATGCTATAAAAAAAAGAAAAGAGGTGTCTAAGAGGGGATATGATAATGATATACAAGTATATTCGGGGACAGTACAAGGTGCTTTCAAAAGAACTATTCATCCCAGGGGAAGTACAAAGGACTCGGGTCATCCCTTAAGGTTGGAGGAAAGGAGATTTCACCAGCAACAAAGGAAATGGATCTTTACAGTAAGGGCAGTTAAAATGTGGAATTCATTACCCATGGAGATTGATGGCAGATACAATAGATTTGTTCAAAAAAAGGTTGGACATCTGTAGCACATGTACCCACACCCTCTAGAAGATTCAAGTTGCGGCTACTAGCTGTTGTGGTGCGGCATACCTGTGAGGGTTCAGGAGAGCTGAGTGGTCTGCGATGGGGTGGAGACCAGGACAGGCTTTTGGTGTCATCTTGGGTTCTGGGTTCGGTATCAGCGCCTCCAGCTTCTTTGGGCTCCAAGCAGATTGGAGGCAGTCCCCTCTGAAGCATATCTCTCATACACAACATGCACTGACTCAATCCTGGCAGGTGTAAAATAGTAACTAAGGGGCTTTATTGTAGTCACTGCATAGATGGTATTACAGCGGTGCAGGGTCTCAGATGATCCCAGGCATCTGGATGGTGCTTGCTCATAAGTCTGGAGCCTTGTGCCTTGACTATTCAGGCCAGTCAGCCCTGCAGCCTAACTGGCCTCTCCCACTCCCTGGAGGGGAGGAGGGGGAACTCACATCCTCTCCTTAGGAAGGAGGGGAACAGACTGATTACATTTAGCTCTTCCCTTCTGAGGAACCAGAAGGGGCAGGCTCAGGGTCTGTAAGTATACCAGATAGGCTGTTACCAGGCCACTAGTCACCACCACACTTCTGTCACTCAGAAGGGAACATAAGGGGGGGTCAAAAGCCCACAGGATTGCCTGTCACAGCCCTTGACTGCTAGGGACTTAAGAGACAGGGGGGAGAGACAAGCAGAAAATACTAACCATATTACACTCTCCCCTGGGTGGAAAATTCCCTGTCCTCACGGGAACCAAATTTACTGCACCATCTGTCAGTCTGGAACCTGCAAGAAAACAGATGACATCAAATGGCACACATAACCATATTATCATTCCAGTCCTCAGGACGCAAATCATCCAGTGTCTACAACGATGATAATGACTAGCTCATTTAACATAAAGAGTAGGGAAGATCTACTTGTAGTATTTGGGATCGGGCTTCTTAATTGCCCGTCCCTCAAAGTCCTTGACCCACACAAAGTATACCTTGGGTCCACTAGTATCCTCCACCCGATCTTTGAATATACAGGTCCCTGTAATCCATTCCCTCGTTACTGCACAAATGCGTGTTTCAGTGACATGCTCCCTATAGCTAGTCTTAGATTGGAGATACTCGGTGACTGCTATCCTTAACCAATCATGCCTGCTGTCCTCTATCTCCTGCATGATTGGTTCTGGGACGTAGGGGAAATTGTAGCCATGTGATAAACGATACCGATTTCTTATGGCCCGGTCTGCTCTACTTAACCATATAATTTTCCGGTCAGCTCCTTGGCTAGGTAATACACAAAACCTGGGGTCATTAGGGTCCACCTCTTGGTATAATATAGAGGGGCCCTTAGGTGTTCTTACCCCAAGATTGATCTCTCCCTGTCGCTTATGAAGTGCCTCTGCCACCTCCTCAGGAAAGAATTGGCCTGTCTCCCACCAATGGACAACTATAAGCCCGTTGACCAACACAAACCTTGTCCTTTTTAATTCGGGGACATAGCCACAGAACATGGGGTCCCACCACTTAAGGGGTTCCCTAGACAAAGGCTCAGGCCCGGGGCTAGCAGGACTGATACAAGATGGATAAAACATACTAGAGGGGTTAGACTGCTGAGATGACCTAGATGCATTGGACTGTTGAGACTGGGACCTTGATGATTCCCTGAAGGACTAATAAGATCCCCTAGAGTTAGGTCTTTTAATGTGACTAGATGCAGGTATCCCAACCTCACTGAGCCAATGGTTGAGGATGGGGCAGTTGCAGGGGCAGAATGGGTCTGGGCAAAGTCCACAATGTCCTGCACAAGGGTAGCATGGAAGGGAACATGGGGTGCTTGGGCCGGTGGTTGGGGTATAGCAGAGTCCATGGCCTGTCCTGTATAGCGGGGCTTTCCTTTGCCCCAGGGAGGTGACACAATCAGGGACACAGAGGCACGGTGACCCTCTCCCGTACAGTTTGCCACATAGCAAGAAGCACGTGGTGAGAGCAGACTCACACTCACCGCTGCCAACTCTAGCGGTGGTGCAACTGGCTCCATAGATTCTTCGGATGCCATCTTGGTGATGTCATCTGCCATCGACAGTCTTGTGAGACCACCGGGCACGCTCAAGTCCGGCGGTGGCGATGACGTCACATCCGGTTGAACCGGAAGTTCATCACCCCGCAGTGCACCGGACAAGACCACACCTGACCCAGGTAGGTCGCAACGGGACCCTGCAATGCGGAAGGAGCGGGAACCTCACCAGGCAGCAGATAAGCAACGTCCCCCGGATTCCTCCACAGGCAGGTCCGGAACAGCGCTGACGTCATCCGGGATCGCTGAGCTCCTCTGTTTGTCCGGAACCTCTGCAGCCTCTTGGAAGGACGCATCTGGACTGGAGCTTCGCTGAACACGGTAAATGGTAGATGGGCTCTTCTCCTCAGGTTCTGCCCGGTAGATGTCATCATGGACAGCAATGGATGGGGATACCTCCGCCAGGACGCGATGCCAGGGCGAGTCAGTCGCCTGGGTGACCATACTTATGGTGCTCCCTTGCTCCGCGGTCACCTGGGGACTCACTCCCGACACCCCTGGGGCTGTCCACTCACCCTCCAGAACATCGACAGACACGGATCCCAGTCCTGGGACCGTCGGTAGTAGGGCGCACAGGCCCACAGCAGGTCCCGCTGCCGTAGATTCAGGTGGCATCGGACCACTTGGGCATCTGGGTGCGTTGATAAGGGCACACGGGCCCACTCCGTCCGCAGCAGGAAGGTTAGTTGAAGCCACACCGGTTGGTGTGGAGGTTCTGGAGTGCGGCACAAGCAGCTCTTCAGACCCCGGGCTCGCCGGCCTTAGATAGTAAGTGCCACAGTGCGAGCACCGCGCATCAAGGCTGACAGTGCCTCTGGGTAGGCGACAGTGCGGGCAGATGCACCACTGGTTGATCTGATTATTCACCCGGACAACCAGGTAACTGCCGGGGAGATTATAATTTGTGACTTCCAAGTCATCAGATGGATAACTGGAAGCCATTGAGGTAGTTTTAGCAGAAGCTGTATAGTTGCTCCTCACTGTTGTTCAGCTCCAAACAGAATGAAACACTTGGAGCAGCATTGCTGACTCCTCCCAGCACAAGACAGACTGTGGTTGGCGGTAGTTGATAGCCCCTCCCCTGGGTGGAATTCAGAGGCAGGGCTGTTTGGGTGGAAAGCTGACCTGACTCAGTATGAGCCAGTCACTTTAGTGGGCGAAACCAGAGTTTGGCGCCGAAAGGATGTAACTTTTGGTTGCAAACGTTTGCATTTTGCACTTGCAAATCCACGCGGTTCCCTTTTCTTGGCGGGAGTGCCATTTTAGAATACTTGTACAGGCAACCACGCGGTGGCCGCCATTTTAGATCAGTCCCTACTGCACTACCAGATGTCAAAGTCCACAGCACTGTCCTGAACATTTCCTTCTCCCGTTTTGCCATCTTAGAAGGCCAGGAGTCTGCCAGGTGCACAAATCCCCACATACACTGCAACGGATTGTCCCTTGATAGCAGAATTTGGGGTACACGCTCCCAGGATAAGTTTCCAACTGGAAGCCCCCAAAAGCACAGTGTTTGAATTATTGTTCCCAGGGTTTCCCACGGTACACTTTGGAGACCCAGGTCCACTGGAGAAGGGTACATGCTCCCCGGTATCTTGCCCTCGGGGTACGCCCCAACTAGCACAGTATATGTGCCTTCCGTCTAAGAAGGGTACCCGCTCCCCGGTATCATACCCTCGGGGTACGACCCAACCGCACAGTCTATGTGCTAGGTGCCCTGGGGCTCCCCACAGTGCGTGGCGAGGTTTACCCCTGGCCCTGTCTTGAGTTGCAGTGGAGGGTTAGCACGCTCCCTGGAAACATGCACTTAGGGTACGCCCCAACACAGTCTTCAAGGAAGGGTTCAGGCAGTCCTCTCTCTCCCTGCTTGTTTCAGGGAGAAATCACCCCCTTCCCCGCACAGTCTATGTGCCACTTACTGGCTTATTACTTCCTACCTAACCTTGAATCTATTATTTTAAGGTCGGGAGGGTGTTACCTCCTGTTTAGGAACACTACAATATGTCCAAAAATAGAAAATCAGCCAGCACCACTAGAATATAAATATCAGCGACAGAACCAGTGAAAGAAAATGGACAGGCTCAGTGGATGACCCAGAGTCTGACCAATAGCAGAGTGATAAGGATCCCCATGGCAACGTTTACAGCGTCCCGGTAGTGCAATGGAAGATTTATAATATATTTTCTCTCATCAGATATGTGGCCACGTGACGTCAGGCGTAATTGCGGAAATTTAAATATGTGAGGAGTAGAGCCTGTTGGACACTCCATAGGAACACTGGGCTCAGGCGATTGTGTGGGGCGAAGCTGAGCAGCAGGAGGGATCAGCGGAAGCTGGGATATACAACCCCATACCCCTGTGACAGGATTAGTTCAGCATTGTGAACAAACTAGAGGATCATGCAAAAGGGAAGAACCCCTCGCAGGTGGGAACAAGCCTGAAGAAGGGCTGCAGTGCTCGATACGTAGTTCTCCTTATCTTTGGACAGTTTCTTAGCTGCTCTAGTTCATATTGCTTCAACATTGACCGATGATCAGTGCTTGTGTTTCCTTGCTGGGTTTTTTGTGTCCCCTGTTTTGCCCCTTCTTTCCCATATTCTTGGGTTCCTCCATTAGTGCGGGAATGTGGGTCACTGTTTTTCAATATTAGCTTATATTGTCTCACCATTTGTTGGTGTTTATCATTAAAATGAGAGGTTTTGCTTTGCACGTCACTTATTTGGACTGCCATTTTTTCTCTGAGTGCTGTGGGTATTGTTTCTAGTTGACTACAATATTTCCCTTCCTCCCATCTCCTTTCCCCCTTGTACTCCACACCTTCACATGGCCTCTTCTCCACTTAACCCCATACTTTGCACGTCTCCAGCCACATCCGATCTTACATTTATTTCCCATTAAACATCATCCTTTTTGGCCTGGCTACAGGTCGATCGGATTCAGTCATGCTGCCCTTGTGTTTATAGCTCCAGGGCTTCCTTTATAAATACATGATAGTAGTAGTAATAATAATAATTATTAATAATAATAATACTTTAAAGGGAGAGCACTATGAAATAAGGACAAGAAAATAAAAGTGTTACAAATAGCAAGTTTCACACACAGATGGGGTTGTAGAATATATCAAGGAGTATCAATCTGAATTACATACAGCCAATTCACACAGATACAATGGGTCTTATTTTATCACTCTCTCTGCAGCAAAACTGGACTAAAACAAGTTTGAATGAAGAGCACCAGATTAAAATGATGTCTGCTTTGGTTGTTACTGCGAGCTTGCTCCAATGTACCATCAGCATGGCAAACCAAACACATACAGTGCACACACCATAAAACAGCAAAGAGTTCTCATTTTAATTCCTCTATATTTTATAATGTTATAGTAATCCTAAATGAATATGATTTAAAATTAAATGAATTGCATAAATGAACTGTCTTTACACCCACAATAGCTGCTTAAGAGGACTTCACTTGCCACCTGCACATAATTCTAAGCTGAAACTGACCTGAAATACTTTGGCATGTGCTTTTATTCAATCAGAAATGCAAAGGCTTACGTAAAGAATAAAATACCAGCTAGCGAACAAACCATCTCCTCAATGAGGGTAATTGTGCCTCTTTCACTTGTAAGAAAGACCTTTACTCCACAGGCTAATGCTCTTAAAACTGCTAGTTTGTATTATAATAAGCGTGATTCCAAAGTCATTCCATTTCTGTCTGCAGCACATTTTTAATGAAATATTTGATTTCCTCCTTATTTACGTATTCATGCTCACCTTTTAAATGTATTGTTACACTATTATTGTTTTGATGCAATAAAGTTTTATTATAAGTTTCAAACCATCCCACATTTTGTTTGCTTTGAATCGGGATACAGGAAACTTAAATTAAGACATGTATTAAGAGGAACAGTTTGCTCCAAAACAATGGAGCAACATTTTTTTTTTTTTATTTGTGGCAATTTGCTTCATCAGTTTATATAGGAATCTTGATAATCTTGCTTCTTACCTTTGTCACGGATCAGTTAGGAGGAGAGATGAACACCACTTCTAATGCAAACAGAGAGGAGAACTACCAATTATAGGCACAGATTTTGATACTTCTTATTATTATAATATAATATTGTGGTGATCTCCTCCCCTTCATCCTCCTTTAACTACTCTCCAGTTTTGCAACACCTGGTACATATCCCCAATAAAGTAATTATGGTAGTTATTCACTTTCATTATTTTGTTGAGAAGGTCTGCTCTCTTTTGTCCATTTGTGTGCCTGTTTTTGGTATATTCTTGATTTGCCATACATGGGGATAAGAGAAGGATGAGCCCTTATTCCTATGTTTACTGCCAGCTCACGATAATAAAAAACGAGTAAATCTTAGGCTGCGGACTTAGTCTGTGGACTTCGATGGCGCACGCGATGGGGAGGCGAGGCCGTGACGTGACCAGGCTGGTTCGCCCTCATTGGTTGAAACACTCAAGGGACGCGGCCATGGCGCAAAAAATCAAATGGAGTTGTCTCCTTCAAATCCTGCCGTGCCGTCGCGGTTCTGCACGCGCCGCATCGCTCGCAGTATGGCCGGACTGCTTCACATAATGTTTTTGTTCGTGCCGCGTGCGATGTCTCGCGCAATATGGCCGCAATCTTAGGCTGCGTTTATAGTACTGGCTACAATGACGGCTTGCAGCCACAAAGAATCTCAATGTATTCAGTAGCGACCGGTCATAGTGGGCGCGACGGCAACATGGTACGTCACAGCTACCAAAATTGCTTCAGTCAAAAGAATTTGAGATTTACAGACAGCCACACCATGTGACTGGCAGCAGCCAATCACATAGCCCCTTGCCGCCAGCGACATCGCACACCAGTGTGCAACTTTTGCTACAGCGATGTGTGATGTCATGGGTAGCGCCGCCGTCGCTGTAGCCAGTACTACAAACGCAGCCTTTAGGAATCATGTAGGATTACACATGAATTCTTGGCTTGCTTCTACAAGGTCTCCCGACATTTGAGGAGCATTGTTAGCTTGGGAGAAGTTTACAGCACCTCAGAACAGGATGACTTTTTTTACATTAGAAGGTGAAAAGGTTGCGCGCAGTGATACATTATTTCTTATATCCTACTATATATGGGCTGGGATCAAGGCCGGGTGTAAACTAACAGGAGAGCAGGCGTCAAACAGGAACTAAACAAGAGCCATGCTCGGGCAGTTTCATGGAGGAAGTCCTGCATTTTTACAGGCAGGACACCAGTAACCAAAATGGTTACAGTAGCTTCAGTGTGGGCGGAAGTGAGGAAAGGATGCCAGAAAACAATATCAGCATCGGCGCTTCAGTGTGGGCGGAAGTGAGGAAAGGATGCCAGAAAACAATATCAGCATCGGCGCTTCAGTGTGGGCGCTGAAAGCACAGAAGCCTCATAATGTGACACCCTCTTAGATGCCTCTATTTTAATGTAAACAAATCTAATTTAGCTAGCCTCTCCTCATACGTCAGATTTTCCATCCCCTTCATTTTTTTTGTGGCTCTTCTCTGCACTTTTACTAGTTCCATAATGTCTTTTCTAAGGCTGCTGTCCCAGTTCATTCTACAGTGCACGTCTCAGACCGGGCCCAGAACCTACCTCGGCGCATTTGGCTGCCGCGCTCTACGACAGGTTTTTGCAAATACAAAAAAATCGCATTTGCATCTTGCGACGGAGGCGTGGCCACGCCCCTACGGCAGTTCAGCCAATGAGGGCGAACCAGTCACGTGAGGTCATGGCCATACCCCTGCAAAACCCCCGCCACGCCCCCTCCCGTCGCAATCTTCTTCTCTCCAAAGACCGCAGATCGCGGTAAAGCGCTGTACACGTGCCGCCACCCTGCCGGGGGCGCACGTGCTACAGTGCACACTGGGACCGCAGCCTAAGGAGTGATGCCAAAAACTGTCCTCCATATTCAAGGTGTGGTCTTACTAATGCTTTATAGAGGGGCATAATTATGCTTTCTTTCCTTCCATCCATACCCCATTTAATGCAAGATAAGATCTGACATCGTGGAAATCAGGAAAAAAATATTACGTAGTGAATAATTATCACTGCCACCTAGATGTAAAAGCTACAGATTGTTGTTGTACAGTGTTGCTTTTTTACTGTGGTTACCAATTTATTTTCATCTTAACTATTTAATTCCTCTGAAACAGTTCAAACTTTTTGTCTGAAAACTTAGTACAAGTTGCAAAATAATGTAACATGTAATGTTTTGCATCAAGAACTCGGTCGATAAGATTTACTGTTTCATTTTTTTTTTTATCACTTAAAACAATAATTTGAAGATTGGGGCTGGACCGATTTGATTGAAATGTCTGACAGATCTAAATTAGTATGGTAGAAAAGTTCCCTCAAAATGTCATTAGATACAGTGAAGGCCTTTGGCCTTGGAGAGAGAACACACAAACGAAAACCCAGACAGACAAATTGTCATGAGTGCTCACCACAAACAAGGCGGGACCGTAAGGCTGAGGTGGGGACATTGATAGCCACCGACCTACAACCGTGCAGGCACGTCCGTAGTGCAGAGTGGTAGTCATGTAGCCGGGTCAGGGTAGGAGAGATCAGAGTGATCTAGGTACTTGCCGTGGTCAAGGAGAGGAGAAATCGGATAGTCATTGATGCAGTGACAGAGTCCAGGGGTAGAGAGAGAAGAATAGTCGAGTCCGTAACCATGGTCCAGGGCTCAGAGAAGTCAAGAGTCCGGGTGCAAGCTGTGGTCAAAAATACAAGGAACAACAAGGCAAGGCAACAGGAAGCATGGAGGTAAGCACACAAGAGAAAAGTTTATGCTCTGCCAATTTGCCAAGGGGCTGGCTGAGCATATAAAGGAGAGAGAGCCAATGGGAAGGCTGCAGGGAGTGAGCATCATCAGTATCCTGCATAGTGATAGGCAGGGGCGGAGTCAGCAGTAGCTGTGGAATAAGTGATCCCTTTAACCCCTTGAGTGCCTGTGTCCGCGCGGCATCTGCATGTATTCCGCATGCGCTGTACGCTGCCCATGTCATCATAGAGGCGGGACCTTGAGGCGGTCCCCGCGGTATCAGTCTTCCTAGCGGGGCAGCGCCTGCGCGCAGGCTGTGGCTGACGTGCATCACCTGTGATGTCGCGGCATTCGTCACAGGGGCAGAGCCTGGGAACGGTCCCTGCGGTGTCTGCCTTTCCAGGAACGCCGTGCTTGAGCGCAGGTTGTGGCTGGCGCGCGTCATTGATAACGTCGCGAGATGCATGACGGGGGCGGGGCCTTGCGCGGATCCTCACACAAATACACACCCAAAGTGGCCACACATTCTAGTTGACTTAGTTGCCTTTACTTCGCTCACTCATCCAAAAGGTCACATAACGACCATGATACATATGATCCCACATTTTATGAAGGTTTGTACAGTACTATTTTTTCTCCCTCAAATTTTGGCGCACAATAAAAAATAAAATAAGATCTTAGTACACTGGTCTCATTGTTGGTTTTAAAGCTGCAGTTCAGGCAATATCCTGCATGTGTTTTTTTTTTAATAAATCAGTTCTGTACTAAGAACTTTGAAAGACCAATTTTCTTGTATTCTATTTTAACAAGCATGCTTGTTCCTATAGCAACGATTTACATTCTCCATATTTAAAGATGTCGCCAAACTTTGCCGATCAATAGACGGAGAATGAATTGACCGGCAGCTATGCAGTTCTATAGGTAAGAAGAGTTGGCCCACATAAAACTATTGAAGTAAAAAAATAAAATAAAAAAATAAAAAGACTGAACTGCAGCTTTAATAACACATTAAGAAAATAATGCTAGTTGAATTAATTTTTCATTCACACATCACCTCTCTTGCATCTTAAATTCATTGGGCGTTATATATTAAAATGCACCCGCTGCAAAACTGGCGTCAACAAATTTATCAACTATTCAGAAATTCTATTCCTTATCTATTTCCCCAATCTCTCATCTGCAAAATTGGTGCAAAAGTTTTGCCCGAATTAACCCAAGATTATTACAATGGAAACAAAATCAGTGAAGGAATAACGTTTCCTTTTCTTGGATGTAACCAGTTCTTTTTTTGCATCAGGAAATTGGACGTATCGACTCCCACAGTGCAGGCGTCAGCAGGCTGAAATAATGGGGGAACCATTAATAAACTGCATTTGAATACAAGTAAAGAGGGTTATACATCAAAGAGGTGCAGGAACTCTCTCTCAGAATGATGGTAAAGATAAGGATAGGGGGAATTCTATAGTGGCTAAAGTAGTGGAAACCCATCTACAGAATGCCTTTTCTTTATGGTTGCCCCCCCCCCCCCCATCTGTAGTGCTGGGAAGGAGAGGGGGATGGTCCCAATGCGCCCCTGTGCACCAAGGAGAGAGGAATAGCCTCCCCCCCTTTATCTCACCCACTACCTCATGTCACCCATTCCCACTGCTATACAACGCACAACCCCCATATGTCAATTTTCCCCAGACAGTTTGACTTACCAACCTAGCTGCTACCCCAGGTAAGAAAGTCTCTAATCGCCCTTGTAAAAGGAGTTGAGTTAGTGGTCAGTGC
Organism: Ascaphus truei; assembly: GCF_040206685.1. Lineage (NCBI taxonomy): Eukaryota > Metazoa > Chordata > Amphibia > Anura > Ascaphidae > Ascaphus > Ascaphus truei. The sequence goes on along the minus strand of NC_134483.1, from coordinate 466,127,451 downwards.
AACATTTCAAACTATTAGTACTGTGCTGTAATTCAGGAGATCTTAACTTAATTGATGAAGGACGATATTAGAACAATATTTGTAATGTACATTGCAGGGTAGGACATTAAATGTATAAAAAGTCCCTTTAACCCTTTTTACTTACCGTATGTAGCACCTTTCCCCCCACCCTAAGTGAGAGCATAGAGCTACTGTGTATTCTGGTTCCCGATGTCTGCCCTGGGGTGGCAACCCGGGATTTCGATCCACACTGGGCCCAAGCCCAGGATGCTGCCACCCAATACCTGAGCTGGACCCAGGAGATGCGCGAGGCCTGCGTCTGCGCTGCTGCGTATGTAGCGGCATCGGGGGGGGGGGGGGCATTTCACAACTCTGGGTCTCGCGGAGGAATTCCACAAGGTAGTACCGGCCGGTACTACATCCTCCACCCCCACCATCCTGATTTCATCCCCACGACTGGAGGGAGTTGAGCTGCTGGAGCTGTCCCCAGAATGCTGCTCTTTCCCCGGTGAGTGATCGGGACTCAGACTCGTTTCTCCTGCAGTGTCGGTGAAGGAAAGATTATTATTTTCTTGTTGTTATTATTATGCTCTGCTCAACTCTATACTTAAAATCACTAATGTGGATACTGCCAAAAGGATGAAGCAACTGAGGGATTAATTCAGCTGTTAAAACAAATGTCATAACAAATGAGTTTGGGGTGTCACTGTGTGATGGTGCATTTCTAACAGGATCCCATCAGATCCTGCACAGAAACAAAGTGCAGGAACAATGGGGTAGATCCTCACAGGGTCGCTAATTTGTTAATGCTTCGTTATCTCAATTTAATGTAGTTATATCCGTAACACATATCCCCAAAGTGGTGCTCAACTCCAGTCCTCAAGCCCCCCAACAGGTCAGGTTTTCCGGATATCCTAGCTTCAACACATGTGGCTCAGAGGCTCAGTCGAATGCTGAGCCTCTAAGGGCTGGGACCCGCTGCGCCCGGCGGCGCGGGCGGCCGCACGAGCGTTCCCCACCAGCAGGGGAATCCTCCCGAGCCGGTCCCCGTCCCCCCTCACTGCACAGCTCACTAAACGCTGTGACGCATCAGCCGCCAGGGGATTCAAGAGAATTGTAATCCCAAGCGGCGACGCGTCACGTGGTGTGGCTGTGAGCCAATGAGGAGACGAGGCTTCGGGGAGCGGGGAGGAGAGTGTGGGGGGAAAGCAGCGTGAGTGCCTGTCTGTGTGTGTGTATGTGTGTGCCTGAGTGCCTGTCTGTGTGTGTGTGTGTGTGTGTGTGCCTGAGTGCCTGTGTGTGTGTGTGTATGTGTGTGCCTGAGTGCCTGTGTGTGTGTGTGTGTATGTGTGTGCCTGAGTGCCTGTCTGTGTGTGTATGTGTGTGCCTGAGTGCCTGTGTTTGTGTGTCTGTGTGTGTGCGTGAGTGCCTGTCTGTGTGTGAGGAGTTGAGGGGCTGAAGAGTTGAGGGGCTCAGCGGTTGAGGGGCTGAGGGGCTGAATGGCTGAGGAGTTGAGGGGCTGAACGGCTGACGGACGGTCCCGCCCCCTCACGTCATGGCCGCGCCCCCCCACGTCATGGCCGCGCCCCCGCACCCGTTTTGGCCACGCCCCCCCCCCCGCTCGCAAAAATGGTCCCTTTGGACCGGAAAAAGCCCCAAGTGCCTCTCCACGCGCCGCCTGTCTGCAGTGCGGGCGCGTGGTCTGAGGCAGCGGGGCCTTAGCCTAATTGAGCCACCTGTGCAAAAGCTGGAACTGATTGAGCCACCTATGCTGAAGCAGGGATATCCTGAAACCCTGACTTGTTGGAGGGGGGGGGGGGGTGCCTGAGCAGTTTACCTAACAGTGGAGATCTTCGGACCTCCATTAATGTTAGCTCATGATAATAAGGCTACGATATTCTGCACTTTCCAAAAGCTGCCGTTACTCAACATCCAGACTCTGATTATCATTGAGTTCTTTCTTGGAATAGCCTCAAAGCAATGTAATGAGTATAGGACTTAACCCTTTCATTACAAAAAATTCCATGTGTCATACAAAGATAGAGTGCTTTTTTACTAGAAAAAAAAAGGTGTTGGAACTCTGACGTGAAGATGGGACTGAGGAGGGGGGATTATTCTTGAACATGGGCAATCATATAAATATTTATTTCAAAATTCTTTCGAATCTATGTTATTATTTTTGTAAATAATAATTATTACATTCTAATAAAATTGTGTTTTTTTAGATTATCACAATAAAGCTACCACGTGGTCAATGATAAAAGGTACAGGGACTGCATCCCACTGTGCTCCCCCTGAAAAAATCCATGCAAAGATATATATATATATAGCAAATGGAAATATTGCTGTATGCTCATTTGCATGTCATAGACGGGTCTGAAACCCCGCCTTTCACCATTATCACCCAGCACACAGCACTTCCACTGCAGCAAGGGATTCTGGGAAATGACATGCAAATCAGCACACCTGTCACCTTTTGCTTAAAAACCATATAACATGGTCCCATATGTATATATGTAGCACATGTATTCCCCCCCAACCCCCGATCTCATCTAGGGACCTTTGTGGGAGAACTACACATATATATGGTGCATAACTGTGAGGATCAGGAGCTCTGAGGTCGGTCTGCAGTGTTATGGAGACAGGACAGGCTTTAGGATGTACTCAGAACTGGTTTCAGCGCCTCCAGTTCCATGGGTCCTGAAGAGAATCAGGGGACTCCCTATGGAACATACACACATACCTCCTTTCTACCACATTCAAGACATCCAGGCAGGTAAATGTCAAAAGGGTATTCTTTATTGTACCCACTGCAGCTCATGACACAGCGACACAGTACAGCAGCAGATCACAGCTTTTGGGTGGTACACACCCCCTGGTATTCTGAGGTGCGAATCCATGATGTTACTCAGGCCTGACCTAAGCTGAGCAAGACTGCCCTCGCAATGGGGAGGAACTTACAGCTCTGGAACAGGTCCTGCTAGCTGGAAAACAGGGCTCCAAAGACACAGTAAGTTTTGTTGAATTCTGCTAAGAGCTTTCTAGAAGGGACCGGCTCATGACATCAGACCTATCACAATAGGATCTCTCTCTCTTGCCATGAGTCACCACCCACCTCTAGTTACTCCCAGGAGAAGCACAAGGGGGGTCAATAGCCCACAGATTAACTCTGTCATGCCTGCAGCTATCAGGACTTACAGACAGAGCAGGGAATTACAGGCACAGATGACATACCTGCTATATTCTCCACTGGGTGAACTTCCATTGTCTCCACTGGAACTAAATTTGGGTACCATCCGTCATCTGTGACCTGCAATGGGATACACAAATGACATCCTTTTATAAGTTACCTATCACACAAACTAAACATACCCTTAGGTACAAGGGTAGACACCTACTATTGAAAATACCTGAATAGTATAACCCTGCTCTGTATGGCATGATCCGCCCTACTTAATCTTACAATCTTATGGCCAGTGCCTTGAACAGATAACACCCAAAATCCCAGATTGTTCGGGTCCGCCTCCTCGTATAGAATGGAGGATCCCTTGGGTATTTGTACTCTTCCTATCCTCCAGTACCTGGGAAGTCTCTCCTCCTGCATCTCACTATGCATCCCTATTGCTTTTTCTGTTTACTGTTACCTCACTCCTTTGTTAATGTAACTGTTCTCTCCAACTTCCCCACTCCCCACTGCGCCATTATTTATACACCTCTCTCCCAACAACTTCTTTACCCCTCAATAAAACACCCACACAAATCCTCTATTCACACCCTTTATCTACTCCTTCCTGCTGCTGAAGTCAGACATACACACTTGCTCTCATTCATGCCTCACTGCCATCTCCTCCCATGCAAATGGTGTCAACTTTTTAATTTAATACTGACTAACCTTAAAACTCGCCCCACAAATCAAGCATCCCAATAGCCTGCACTCATGGCTATTGTCCCACACCCAGTCACTCCTACCACCCATTGTGGCCATGCACAGCCATCAACAGCACTTATTCACTGTATTCTTGTGAAGCGCTGAGTACACTTTTGGCGCTATATAAATAAAGACTTACATACATACATACTACAACTTCCAATGTGATCTCTCCCTGCCTTTTGCGTAAGGTCTCTACATGTTCCTTGGAGCAATGTGCCTTCCTCCCACCAGTGGTCCACTACCGCACCATCTATCAACACAAACCTAGTGTATTTTAGGTCAGACGGATAACCTTGAAAAAGAGGATGCCACCATGGAAGGGGATCCGCATCCACGGGATTAGGACTAGCGCTGGCTTTAGAGCTCATCTCAATTACCGTATATGGCTGAGACGCTCCGGATATACTAGATAGGGAGGATTGCGATCTAGAGGACCCTCTAAATGACCTGAAGGAACTACCTCTAGACTTTGTGTGTGGTATGCTAGCAGACGCTGGTATGTCTGGCTCTGACTCTCCTGAACTGTCCCTTCCAAATGACCAGTCCCTAATGTCACAGGATAGCTTTAGCGGCACCTCATCATCTGCAAACTTGGACAAGACTGTTACCGTTGGATGAACATATTTTGTCCTCCCAGGGCCCTGAGAGGAAGATGGAACAGAATGGGGTGTTGCAAAGTCCACAATGTCCCGCGCCATGACATGGGTATTCCGAGGTATACACAGCGTGAAGTGTTCTAATAACGGCCTCTGCATCTGTAATTACATTATATATCATAGAATTATGTTATAGTACATTTCTCAATTTTATACCAATATTTCCATTAGCTTTTGGTAACAAACATGAAAATCTCTGTTAATGGCGCTTCCTTAATAATGCACCTTAAAATTTGCCCAATGCGCATGTGCAGTGTATTAGAAAATGAGTGTCGGCACTACAGTACAAACCTCCCTGTTCCTACAGGAAACGCATGGAGGGCAGTTATGCTAACGGACATTATTTATGCATATGATTAGCTTTGAGGATCCCCGTTAAGTGAAAGAAAAAGAACGAATTGGGTAAGGTAACGTTATTTGTCCTCTTTTAGTGCACTACTGAGGATAGACCCCTACGTTCCTGCAGGTTTTCACCTCACTCTAACTCTGGTATCTATTTCTCCTGAATGCAAAAATGAATAAAAAAAATATTTAATATATCAAAGGAAAAATCTTCCCCCTGAAAGCTGGGGAATTTCTGTCTAATAAATCTGCTTCTCCCTCCCCCAAGTTTTGCAGCTGAAAAAAACATTTAAGATGATTGTTCCACTTTTGCTCTTCAAATGTTATCATATTACCAGGTCCCCATATGTATTACAGGATGGCCACTGTATACATGTTTTATATGTAAATAATTTTAGCAGAAGCCAAGATGTCATTATTTTGAACGGAGGCTTTTACACCAACTTATTTTCTGTGCCACACTCAAATCGGGAGGTTCTGTACCACTAATGTATTTACAGGCAGTCCTCGTTTTACAACGCTTTGCTTTATCCAACGCTATGCAATGCATACCTATGTTCATTTTTACAACGCCAAAATGGCTTATCCAACGCTCTTACGACGCTTTGCAACGTTGTGTGTGTGTATATATATATAGCCATTCACATAAACAACGTTGCAAAGCGTTGTAAGAGCGTATATATATAATATTATACTATATAATATTATATTATACTATATCATATATTATTTATTATGTTATATTATATATATAATACAGTATATACACTATATAATTTATGTGTGTGCTGCATATCATATTGTCTGCATAAAATATTTGGTGTATTTTAATGTTAAAAATGCCTTCAGGAACGGAACCTTTAATTTAAACAGTGTTCCTATGGGAAAACGTGTTTCGCTTTACAACGTTTTGCTTTAGAACGCCATTTTGAGTAACGCATTGTGTCGGATAACCGAGGACTGCCTGTATTTATAATAATTATATTAAAATGTTTTGTAAAACATACAGGACACCTGCAAGCTCATATTGAACCAGCAAAATAACCACAACATATATATAAGCATATATATGTTGTGGTTATTTTGGGGGTTCAATATGAGCTTGCTGGTGTCCTGTATGTTTTGCAAATCTTGTTCAGCTGGTCTTAGCTGATTGGAAGGTGGCTCTTCCTATCTTGTTGAAGCTCACCCCTCCCACATTTAAATGGTTAAAAGCTCACTCCACAGCATCTCCCACTCTCAGGGGAACTTGCTTGCTTGCAGTATGATTGTGACAAATCTAATACAGAGTGCTTTTCCTGGTAATGTACAGGTTAATAAAAGCTTCAATCAGACTTAGAACTATGCAACTAATTTTGACAGATTTATTATAAATCATTCTTCCTGGTAATGCACAGGTTATTAAGAATTTATAATAGTGTTACGGACCCTTGAGATGTGATCTGCCGTGTAGTGGCTCAGGGGCTTACAACACTTTGGCCAAAATGTTAAACTAAAAGACCATTTTATTTAATAGATAGCTATACATATATATATATATATATATATATATATATATATATATATATATATATATATTTAGGCACTGTACCGTGTATAGGTTTCACTGGATGTGCACTGAGCTCTGTCTGTGTTTCATGTTCTGTCTCTGGTTTTAAATATAAAAATGTTTTACCAGGAAGTAATACATTGAGAGTTACCTCTCGTTTTAAAGTATGTCCTGGGCACAGAGTTATGATGACAGATACAGATTTACAGATGTAGCCATGCCACCTATGGCTACTAACCTGCCCTACTCCTGACAGTAAGCCCTGGTAAAGCAGGCCTGCCAGTTGTCAATATGGGTTTTCCCCACTCACTGGTGCTGCACTTGAGTGACAGGGGGAGGCGGTGACATCAGGCCTGAGCATGTCCAATCAGGGGACAGACCTGATGCCCTCTTCCTATCTGTACTTAAGGGCAGTGCTGCCCCAAATTTAACAGTGCCTCCATCCCCTTGAGAGAGGCAGGTCACACAGCCAAGAGCCTGACTATTGGGCCTTCTCTGGTCCTCTTCCCTTCCGGGGAGAGTGAGTGTGGACCATACCTCTGCCTCTGCTACAGGGGCAGGGAAGAGCTGGGACTGCTGAAGGTGCCCTTGGCCTTCAATGAGTAGCTGAGAGTGGGACTGCATTGGGCAGAAGATTGCCGTGTACTGCTGTTGGTGTACAGACAATAAACCATTCCTGTTATTATACCTCCGGCCCGGTGTGTGATCTTATTGGGGGGGAGAGGTTATCGGTTCTGCCATTTGAGATCATCTTCAGTTCCCTGGAGCCTACAGCAGATGGAGGGCTGCACTGCTAAAGACATGTAAGGTATGAACCCCAGAAGCCTAGTCCTGTGTCCCCACTACCACCGGCGGACGACTCAGCCCTCCTGTTACCAGCAGGTGTCATGCACCACACGAGCAGTAATGGCAGAATCTCACGTAGGGTGGGGGAAACACCTCTATTAGGATTAACATTCTCATTTACCTCTATTAGGAGGGAGAAAGACAAACATTTGATCTACATCCAGTAGAATGAAAAAGACCTGCTGACTTGGGAAGTGGGGAGGTACAGAGATATATTAGTATTTTATCTGGTAGTGTTAGGACTTGCGAACGGGTGTCTGCCTTGTCGTGGATCACAGTCATACAATGCTTTGGCCAAAGGGTTAAACTAAATTACCCTTTTCAAGAGAATATATAAGTAATTTACTGTGTAGTTTTGTCATATTGGATGTAGCATTGGGCTTCTCTGTCGCTTGTTGTATACTTTTGCCATGCTCAATAGCTCTACTATTTTGTGGGGCTCAAGGGCTCCTAAAATGAGCTTGCTGGGGTTCTGTGTGTTGTTTGAGATCTTTAACAGGACAGACTTTCAGTGAAAAAAGGCTGGAAGTAACACGGTATGCTTCCAGAGCAAGTGCTGAGCTGAAGGAGGGAGGCTAGGTGTAGTGTCCGGGGGACCTCCTTTCCCCAATCACGGAACTATGCTTTAGACTGCCCTATCGGGTGAATGGTCTGGAGACACAATGTTCTGAGTCATCCTGAGGTGGGTAGTTGGGATGCCTAAAGGGGGTGCTCTGGTTAACGTGTCCCATAGACCTCTGGAGAGGGTCCCTAATGCTGACAGCCTAACGGGGTGGCGTAAAGTACTGGATAGGGAGTGTCTTAGGAGGGGTGCGTGACGTACTGGGTGCCAATGCCCCTCTGCTGGAAGAACGCCCAGAGTACTACTAGCCGTAGCCAGATCATGGAACCACAGAGTGCTTGTAACGGACTGTGATCGTGTGTAGTTTATCAAGATCGAGCTTTGCTAGCCTATCGGTTCTGCCATTTGAGAACATCTTCAGTTCCCTGGAGCCTACGGCAGAAGGAGGCACTGCACTGCTAAAGCTATGTAGGGTATGAACCCCAGAAGCCTAGTCCTGTGTCCCCACAAACATCGGCGGATGACTCAGTCCTCCTGTTACCAGCAGATATCATGCACCACACGACCAGTAATGGCAGAATCTCCCGTAGGGTGGGAGGGAAACACTGTTACACAAATATAAGGGTTATCTATTAAATGATATCAGGTGAATGTATTAGGTGTCTGCGTATGAAAGTCTGAAAAGAGAAAGCTAATGCACAGCACCAATATATATATATTTTTCTGAGTCTGCTCCAAATGTAAGGACTTAGTTGAACATGTTCCTTGCATTTGATGCAGATCTATAGTTAGAGGCTTGTGAGAATTGTGACATAAAATGGAGGGAAAAAACCTGTGCACAGACGCAGACTTTTTATATATCTCATTATAATATGTGCGTCTGGTTACTCCTCCTTGTAACTCCGCCCCCAAAAGACAAGCTGACACACAAGGGGCAAAAAGTGTTGGAAATTGCCACACATTGACGTGGTGTGATGTGAGCTCTGTGGCGGCTGCTCTGTATCGACCATTTAGCAAAGTTTCCAGATTACAAACTGGAGCAAAAATACTGCACCAGATTTATCAAAGTAGAAAATGCTATTGGTTTCAATGGGATTGTTGTTTGTTGAAATATTTGGTGTCACTTGCCCACCTCCCCCAGTTTTACAGCCAGGGAACTATGATAAATAAACCCCTCATACTCACGCTTTGATCAGGCTGGAAAACTGGGGCAAAAACCAATGCAAAGAAAACAAATCCTAATGATTTCTATGAGATTAATTTTATTTGATAAATCAATCTGTCACTGTTTTTATTTTTCAGGCATTTTTGCCCCTCTTTCAGAAAAAAATCTCCTAAATGACCATGAATGATATTGATTTTTCCTCTCTGAAATAACCTAGTGCTGATTGTATCCACTGTCTGCTCTGCAGTTTCACATCCTGATCAGTATGTAAAGAGGTGGGTCGCTAATATTAAAGACAGATCCAACTGTGGAAATATCTGCACTTGGCTTCATTTGTAGCCAATCTTTTCACACTGCCTCGCTTTTTTCACATATGGTATTGTGCAGATCCTGCTGCCAACAGTAAAATGACTATGTACTGTATAGGCGACGCTTTAGGAACTTGGATACTTTAATTGTACAGATGGGGTGATGGTACAGTAGTTGTCTCACCAAAAGCATTGAATATGCCATCAGGTAATAGTAACTACAGTACTTCCACACTCCTCTTACTTCATTAATACCTTTGAAGCCAAGCTCATTTTCTCAGAATATATTATAATTGTGGATTCTGCATTTGTATGCCGACTGATGTTTTATTTATAGCCTTCTTTGGTTTTTAATTACCTTTTGCATTATAGTGAGTGGGGCAATTAAATACAGCTCTTTCTGAGCATTAAAAGTGAATGAAAACGTGTTATTTGTTTGTATTTTTTTCTCAGTGTTTCTATTGAAATACATGTAAACTTTGTATCTGTCTTATATAAAACACAGTTTTTTACACCAAGGTCAATATATATATATATATATATATATATATATATATATATATATATATATATATATATATATATATATATATATATATATATATATATATATATATATATATATATATATATATATTTTTTTTTTTTTATCAATGTGACCTTTTAAGCAATGTTTGAGAACTGTTGTCCAGTGTGTTTATCTATAGTATATCCCTTTGTGGTAACATTCAACCGCAGTTAAGAGCATGGAAATTTACAATTTCAATGGGCAGTGGAAGTGATTTCCCATAAAAGTCCCCTTTTCATTATAGCACAATTCTTTTCTTCAAGCTTCAGGACTGCTGTAATGAGATTCTTTTTAGCTCTACAAGCTCCTTCTAATATTGCATCCTCATCATTGGGGGGAAAAAACCCTAGTTTTTGACCATTACTACATATCTGTTAGTATTCAAATCCTAGGTCTCTGAATGGAGACCTCTTGCACTATTCTTGCTGAATGCACTTCTCAGTTCATATAATTCTCTCGCCTTTTGATGTGCTACAATGCGCGTTACGCCCAAAGATTGTCTCTTTGGACAGATCTACAACGCTTGGCTTGATGTTTGGAAGTTAAATTGACAGCATGGATGTTGAAGCTCCCACGCTTGAGCCAGAGCAACGACCTGGTACAATCCCCGTGCACTTTGCACATCATGAATACACAGCAAAAACAAGATATTTCTCAAATTACAACCAATGCCAAAGGGATCTACAATATTATTCTATCTACCCATTTTTACTGCTCACTATTCTTAAGTTTGCATCAACCTAGGATGTCCATGTCTTCTTCTCACCCAAGGCGTTTCCCCCCCATAAAACATGATTATTTAAATCCCATGGATTGTGAAAAGAGAGGAAAAGGGAGAGAAATTAATATTGCAGCTGTTCTTCTGATTAATGAGAGATAATTGCTCATGAAAAGTCACCCCTGTGGCATTTCGTTGTCTCCTGGATCTTTGTTCTTTTCCACTATTATTGAGGACTTTCTTGAAGGCTAAGCGGTTCTTTTCAGTTTTTGGTATTCACAAAGTGTTGCCTGGTTACAGATAATGGAGAAATCTCGGTCTATATCGGGTAAGATGTGACACAGACAGCAATATCACAATGCAACTTCTAAAAAAAGGATGGATACAAGTTAACGATGCGCTTTCAATAAAACATTAATAGACTTGTTCACGCTTTTTATAATGACCTCATTAGTGAACGCCAGGGCAAGTCCTGATTTAGCTCAGATAACAAACAGAATAAAGGACAGAAATGTAAGGAAAAGCCTGGACAATAATATACATGATTAATATAGGTGTGTATATATGTAGTTCCATACTGCAGCATTATGTCGGTTATAGTGTTTAAACTACGTTTATTAAAGATTTCATCTTGCTAGTATTTTATGGGGAAAAAAATGTAGGAACAGTTGTAGGGGATCCATGAAATCCCGCTGACAAATAAACAGAGGGACGTCTGAAGAAATTGTTTTCTGAGGGACATAATTATCTGGCATTGTGCAATGGGTCCTCATAAGAGGAGTATTATTAGGGTATAGTTTAACGGCTATTTTGACATGACATTTTTCATGTGTGTGTGTGTGTGTGTGTGTGTGTGTGTGTGTGTGTGTGTGTACACACACACACACACACACATATATATATATATATATATGTACATATAATAACATATTCCATTCTCCAGTACACTTCCATAGTTCTGCTTGGATAGTTCGTCTGATGTTCTTTTTTGAACTCTTCTGTTAATAAAAAGGGCAATTTCGTTACATTCTCATTTGTTACACTGTCTTGAACTAAACGCAGACAAAGCTATACTCTGTCACCCCGAGTAGAATGAAGGGAATCAAAGGATTTTCCCTTAAAAGGACTAATTTTCTCCTTGAATTATGAAAGTAATGGCTAGGTAACAGCCTGTGCTCTGTACCCAACTGCTTAATACCTTCTAAATCCTTCCACGTGGCTCGACTAGTCGAGGCAATTAGAGCTCATTATAGGCTCATAAGAGCTCTCATTTCAGGGATTACTTAATAGCCAATGAAATTTTATCAGACAGAATTATGGAAAAATAAAACTGTAACGAGGTCTGTGTGGTGTGGGCACACGCCTTACATCATTCCGCCTGGCTTGGGATATCTTTGCCTTGAAATCACTGTTTTCTAGGTTTTATCACTGCACATACTTTATTATCCCAATTACTGATTCAAAATCTGATGTGTGATTTTTATTATGCCCGGGCTATCTGTAAAGAAAAAAAAATCCAAAGACATACAGTACTTTGGATGAGAGCACATATTGGAGAGCCATGATGTACGAGTGCGTTTAACTGCTAAAATGCATAGAAGTAAAATAAATTTTTAAAAAATAGAACATATTTAAAGGGTAATTCCAGTAAATAATGCTTGTATTAATAGGTACAGGGCATGAATGCTTGTTGTTTACTAATCGTCTCTATAAACATCTTTAGAAAAATTGTCTAATTATTTTTGTTATGCAAATATTATGTGATTTTCTTAAATGAGACAGAGTACTGCTCCTTGGCATTTAGACAAGTAATCAAATGGTTTGAGGCAATACTGTATGCAACAGGAATGCCTGCGATGCATTGTAGATAATGAGTGTCCGATACGATTGCGTTTTAAAATATCAGCTGTCTAAGATAACTGCATCAGATAAACCATACTGATAACCATTTACTTCCTCAAGAAATCACTTTCTGGAAATGTAACATTTCACGTGGTTACTCACAGCTTAGCTTAGCCCACATCTTGATTATTATGAGCAAAATATAGCCAATACACCAAACATTTCCTAATTAATATATTTCTCAAAGAAATGGCCCGACCAAGATGTCTAATACAAGATATGCCCGTTCCCTCGTTGTTTGTAAGGACCCTGCCGCACTGAAGTGGTTAAGTAATAGCACATCATAACCATAGTCTTTACATTCATTATTTCTTGTAATCCTGACACTGAAAATCTCACAAGTAAAAAAAAAAATTACATTATCATTTAAGGTGCTATTTTGATCAAAATATGATCTACATCTATCATATGATTTACAATCCATAGTTTCTGCATGTTCATCGTTAGCTAATGAAACATTAAATTCTGCAATGCTATACGTCACTTAATATTTACATATTTCAATATTTACCTTTTAAAAAAGACTCATCAAGTAGTATGTCAAGAAGTATCTTTAACATTTAATGAAAGATGCAATAAAACGTGCTATAGTGAACCATAGTTCTCCAGATTTCAGTTCTTTAAATTTGCAGGGGGTGTTAAATGATATCAGTAATATCGTCAAACAAACTTTCATATATTTTGCCCATATTTTCCTATGAACATGGTCATTTAAAGCACAGCCATCAACATATTTATAGCAACAAAAAAAAAGAAAGCGAGCATGTTGTTGTGTTAAGGACTTTTGCAAATAACTTCTAATTCGGTTTAAAGTTGACACTGACCTTCCATGAGTCTAAAACGTGCTAATTGTTGTCACAAGATGTTGGATTAGCACATTTTTTAAATAACTCCCTGTTTACAGCCCACAGATCCACCATGCAGTAAGCACTTTCTAATGGAATCCTAATCACATCCAAATAGCTCAATAACCAGTTTTAGAAGTCTAATTGCCACATCCACAAATCCTGAGCTTGTGGAGTGAAGGCTCTCAGAACAAGCCTATCATACCTATATGGCTTTTTATTATACTGTATTCACCGCCTGCATGATGTGTAAATCAAAACTTCCAGCTATTGCTAAAAGTTACATACTGCGTTTCTACTGATGTTTGACATGTAAGAGTTGGTGATGGATAATTCTGGGACCGTTGAGTATTACAATGTACTTACTACTTTAAACAGACCATTGAAATTGCAGCACCAATAAAACATGAATAATTTATGCATGTTTACTGTTCACTTGATGCGAATGTGGTTTATTTAGGAGTTACTTTGATCGTAGTTTGAGATGTTTTTTTCGGCTGATTGAAAGTTTTATTGGGACTCCCCCTAAACTCTTTGCTTGAAGCTGGAAAGAGTTCCGCTGATTAGATACGGAGGAGTAGTATAAACATATATGCAGTACTGTATGTGTAAATCAAATGTCTACACCTTCTATTATAGCAAATAAAAAGATCACTTGTGGAGGTTTCTTGTTGCCTTTTTGCACCCACCATAACTTAAAACCCTTCTTCTATTAGATACATATTACCAGGGAACGTGTGTGTGTGTGTGTGTGTGTGTGTGTGTGTGTGTGTGTGTGTGTGTGTGTGTGTGTGTGTGTGTGTGTGTGTGTGTGTGTGTGTGTGTGTGTGTGTGTGTGTGTGTGTGTGTGTGTGTGTGTGTGTGTGTGTGTGTGTGTGTATATCGCAAATGGAAATATTATATATTTTTCTATGAGAGAGAGAGAGAGATGCTACAAGTAGCTTAAAATGCCTTGTATGTGGTAAACCTATCCAGCCTAGAAATATTGCAAAGCAAGTATAAACCAACCTCATCAATGTTAAAACATGTCTGTGAGTGGTTTGACTTGCTTTGCTAGTCCCATGTTGTGCTTAAAACCTGTGTGAACACAAATGGGCTCTATGTGAATGGATATTCCAGGCAAAAGATGACACTTTGTGTACTCATTTGCATGTCATTTCCCAGAATCCCTTGCTGGAGTGGAAGCACTGTATGCTGGGGATAATGGTGAAAGGCAGGGTTGCAGACCTGCCTAAGACATGTGAATGTGCTCACAAGTGATCTTTTTATTTGCTATATATATACCATACACATTTTAAGTTATGGTGGGTGAAAAAGGCGAGAAGAAACCTCCACTGTATATCATATAATAAAAAGATCCCTTGTGAGCACATTCATATGTCTTACACAGGTCTGCAACCCTGCCTTTTACCATTATCACCCAGCATACAGCAAGGGATTCTGGGAAATGACATGCAAATGAGCACGTGTCACCTTTTGCCTGAAATCCATTTTTACATGGACCCCTTATACGCTAATGCTCGCTGTTAACACAGCTTTTAAGCACAGCATGGGAATCAGATGCACAGCCAGAGAAACCACTCACACACACACACACACACACACACACACACACACACACACACACACACACATATATATATATATATATATATATATATATATATACTGTATATATATATATATAATATATAATATATAATTGTACATATGTTACTTTATATTTGAGCCGAAATTGTCAATTCGGTTCTCAAGGCCAAGTAGATTTGATCATCTATAAATGATACTTCATTCAATTATTGGACTTTTCTTCCACTAATAAATCTAGTCAGATGAAATCATATAAATTCAATCCTGGATTAATAATGACATATGAAATGTCCAAACTCTGGTCATAGTTATCCTGTTTATCTAGTTTAACTTTCGTACGTTGCCCTGTAAAGCTTGGTCAAGATCAAAGAATGTTTCTTGACAGTTTCTCTTCTTATCAGCATCTGTATTTGGATTACTAAAATGTTGACAACTTTGACTTAAGGCTTTCACATTTTGACAACTATGTGTGTGTAAAATGTACAGATTGTTTTTAAGAGAAATAAATAAACAAACATTTATCTGACAGTATCTAGTATTAATTACCTTAACATATCATATTATAACAGAACATAATCAGTGAGCATTCAGAATAAATAACATTATTAGTTGTCAATTCTCAATACAGAAATAAAATGTGAATACGAATAGCTATTGGTGTATATCTATGATAACAACTGGGATCAAGTCATTCTTAACACTTTTGCTGCCAGTGGTATGCAATATTGCAGATTCATTCAAATAAAATAAAAATAAAATGGGCGATTTCATTAAAAAGTGGTGCCAAGTTTCAGCCTCGTAAGGCATTGAAGATTTTGGAAATGTTTATACCATATTTCTTCTTTTCGAATAGAAATGAAGGAGAATTTTTCAAATAAATCAAGTTTTGTTTAAACAGGTATATACGTGTGTGTGTGTGTGTGTGTGTGTGTGTGTGTGTGTGTGTGTGTGTGTGTGTGTGTGTGTGTGTCTGTGTGTCTGTGTGTGTCTGTGTGTGTGTCTGTGTGTGTATATATATATACATACACACACACACACACACACACCTGTGAAAGATCCCATTGTGTGGATCGAAACGTTGGACTTGTGTGACTTACTGCTGAATACAATTGTTTTGGACTTTACTTCTGAGTGCTGTTTTCATTTTTACCCTCATTGCTGGTGGTAAAGTATACCCTATTTATCTTTATGGATCTAGCACCTGACCCATACCTGCTGATATTGGAGTGCCAGCGAGCGCTTTCTCTCATATATATATATATTTGTGTAAGAAGTAGTGGTGCTATGAACCCACTAATGCCGCTAGACCTTGACCACTGAAAAAGTCAATTTAAACGTACAAAAAGGAAAGTAATCCAAAGGAATGTACTGCTGTTTAGGTAATAACATTGTAATAGCTGTGATTGTTAAGAAGATATTCATTTTTATTTATGAACATCCTACAGTGCAGCTGTTGTCTCTATAATGTATCTTACTTGGAGAATAATGAAGCCACAGTAAAATTAACAAAACAAACACTCTGCAAAGTCTCTCCGCCCCCCCCCCCCTTCTCCCTCCTCCGCCCCCCCCCCCCCTTCTCCCTCCTCCGCCCCCCACTTGTTTTGTTAACTTAGACAAGCTATCAAGTGGGTTCAACCAAGTGGAGGAGATTTAGATCCGCATTTCTTTCAGTTATCACGTGTTAATGGTCTCTCTATAAAATCCCAGGCAGGGGATACACGTGGGTGACGTTAAGTCCAACCCTCTCCAGGGACCCTTTTGTTTAGCTATTCAACATAAGCACCTTCTGAGCCACTGAGTGATTCAGAGGAACCCTAAACTGCCATTGAAAGAGGGAAGTAGCTGTCTGTCCAGGGACCTGCAATGTCTAGATCTTTTTATGTCGACTCTTTGATCATCAAAGACTCATCAAGACCAGCTCCTTCCCTACCTGATCACCACCATCATCATCACCACCACCACCATGGGCAAGACTTCCTTCTGCCCATCAGCATGCCGTCCCCTACAGTCATGTCTGTTTCTGCATCTGTCTGTCCCTCCAGGAAAAGTGGCAGCTTTTGTGTCTGTCCCCTCTGTGTCACCTCTCACCTGCACAACTCCAGAACCAGCATCCCTTTGCTCAAGAGCCAGTTCGCAAGTGGAGATGCCCAATACTGTCAGAGAATGAGCCAGCAGCCAACTCCAGCCATAGTCCACCCGGGACATGCACCTGTCTGTAATCCCACATACAACGTTACGGACCCCAGGAGATTCCACTGTCTATCTATAGGTAAGAGATAACATTATAAGACTATACAGCACATAGTAGCCCTGTCAGAATCAGCCCGAGGATCTCGGGATCCTTTTTGCTGCTTAAGATAATGCATCAATATCAATGTGACGTGTCGTTTGCTGCATTAAATATGGTCATCCATGCAGAATAAAGTTTTGTGAAGCAAAAGCACAATGCTATATAGTAAACGCTGCTGGATTTTTGTTTTGTTTTTAATAATGCCATCATGTTAGTGATCAGTGATGAGAAATAAACCATGTTCGTGTATGGGTGATATACAACAGAATGTTTTCTTAATGCAAACCTAATGAACTCGTTGATCTGTTGATATAGGTTTGTGCATGAAATGATTTGCTAAACAATATTTGCAGTTTATTATCATGCTTCGGCAAACAGGTTAGAAACTGTACATTGCTTTGTGACTGAAATTCTTGGGGTTGGGTTTTTAGATGGTATATTATCTATATAACTATTTTATTTTCCTCTGTAGGAGGTCCTGAGAATGGGCAAATGCAGAACGGCAAAAGGATGAGGACAGCTTTTACTAGCACACAGCTTCTGGAGTTAGAGAGGGAGTTTTCCTCCAACATGTACCTGTCCAGATTAAGAAGAATCGAGATAGCCACCTATCTGAACCTGTCAGAGAAGCAAGTGAAAATCTGGTTCCAGAACAGAAGGGTGAAGCACAAGAAAGCGAGCAAAGGCTCTCAAAGACACACCCACGGGGGCTGCAAATGTGCCAGCAGTCAAGGGCATTACCCCAGGTCAGAAGATGAAGAATCGTTATCACCAGCATCTACAAGTGAAGACAAAGAAATCTCACCTTTGTAGACTGAAGTGCACTATTCTATTGTGACTGTGAGATCCACATGTGATATATAAGCAAGATCCAGTAGTTGCATATGAAGTTTATATCGGGTCATCACTAAGTTAAGGAAAGTGCAGTTTTCTTCTTAAAGTTGCCAGTTGTGATTGGAAAACATAGGATGGTTGTCTGCAAATGTTACATTTTGGGGAATTTGCATATTTTAAACCCACATGCTCTATCAGCCAAACTGTAAATTAAGATACAGAATGATGTTCTGTCCAGTACCAGAAATTAACAGGTCAGGTATTTTTTTTATTATTAAATAATGTTTTTTTTGCTACTGTCACGAGGTTAGACAACTGAGAACTTGTAGGTCTTATGTAACAATCTGTACATAGTTGAATGTCACAATGTTTGCAAGCTCACCCGCATGTGAATAGTTTTATATAAAGGTATATTTATATTTATTTAAATAAAAACGATATGAGTAACGTGTTTTATTTGCTGCATATTTTATGAAACCGGTATAATTGCAATTGGATCCACTTCTACTTTTAGGCAGCTAATATGTATCTCGACTGCAGATCTGGTGCAGCACTAATGCAAAAACAGCACATGATTTATCAAAGTAAAAAATCCCGCAGACATAAATTGGTTATGACTTTAATAAATCGAGTACTATTTGTTTTCTCTCTCTCACCCCTTTTGCAACAGGGAAACTTTGATAAATAACTTTTGGTCCACATGATTCTACATATATTCAAACACGAATCGTCATCTAATGGTATCTAAATGCCTTCGTTCTAAAACAATACGTAATAAATAGCAAGGTGAAGTGAAGAACACTGCACTGCTTACATCCTAAAGCTATGAACATATAAGTCTTCAAGGTGTTGCAATAAATCTATATATTTGTATAGCTTTCAATTAATACAGCTAAAATCGTTGGGAAATTGTTCAGAGCCTCTTGAAATAAAATCTAGTCTTAGTGGGGCAAAAATAAACTTAATTTATCTCACAAACATGCGCGTTCAACTATGTTTTACTAAATAGACCTGGTGCTGTTTGCACATTAATAATACCCAGAGCGCTCAGAGTCTACGTTAAATTATGGTTCAGCATTTTATAATGGGGCATCATTGGACTCAAGCAGGGAGGGGATTAAGTATCAATCAAGTACATACAGTTTTACTAATTGTCTGCATTAAGCATTGAGTAGAATTTCAATCAATAGCAACACTGACCAGACTACAATCGCTCCAGTAAATGTATCAAGTTAAGAAAATATGTATATTCCTTTCTCTGTTCCATCACTTATTCCATGAGTTATCTTGGTGCATTACTATGCTTTCGACAAATTCTTACCCTGAAGAAATATGTGAGTATTTCATGGCAATCGGTATGTTGTCTCTAAATTAACTTCCCAATACTAGTTCACATTTCATTAAAGTTTTTTTGAGATTATTCCATTTAAATATTAATTCAATTGAATTATCCAGTTTCACACTAATTATGTATAAATGTCTATATTTCAAGAAAGGATCCATGTGTTCTTTAAAGCTGTACTACAATATATTTTGATATTGGTTGGGTTTGGCCAAATAATAATTTAACAACATGTACACAAAGAACCTAACTTGTTCCCAATGTTAACATTGGACGGCATTTGCCAAACCATTTCAGAAATATGTGGCTTGTAGTTTCAGTTAATCTTATCCAACCTGTATAGCTCTCACTGCTGTCTCTTTTGGTCATAGTCTCTGTTGTGCCTTTTGAGGTTCCATGAACAGTCATTGATATCAACTGCTCTGAACACTGCAACCAATGGTTCTTTTCTGATAGAGGGCAGGGTTCACTGGAATTCAACAAAAAAACAACCAAGGGGAAGAAGCATTTGAGAAAACTGGCCGGATAGAGGAATTCAACGTGTGGAAATGCTAGCCTAAAAGAAGAGAAAATAAACTTATATCATTTAGATTACAGGGTGGTTATATAAATGCTGTGTACACAATATATTTTCTTGTTTTCTTCTGCATTCCCATAAATAGCAAAGATTAATTAAAAAACAGTCACAAAAACGGGAAGGTGTAATGAAATTCACCTTTTTCCAATGTCCATACACATCCAATAAGCTTCTCAAAAAAAAAATGCTGGACAGGTGGAGAAAATGATGATTCACATGTTCAGTGTTTTTGTTTTTAGAAGTTCTCATCTTAAAATAAATGCATATGCAAAATTCTACAATATGGACATCACTGGGGCAATTACTCGCCATATTCCTCAAAGAAAACATTAGGCCACTTTCAATGTGCTTTTAAATATGTTTTTTTTTTAGTTGGAACCAGTTTTGCATGGAGACTTGGATACAGGCATACCCCGGTTTAAGGACACTCACTTTAAGTACACTCGCGAGTAAGGACATATCGTCCAATAGGCAAATGGCAGCTCGCGCCTGTCAGCATGTCCTGAACAGCAATACCGGCTCCCTACCTGTACCGAAGCTGTGCACAAGCAGGGAGACTATAGAGCAAATGCGTTATTTACATCAGTTATGCACGTAGATGACGATTGCAGTACGGTACATGCATCGATAAGTGGGGGAAAAAGATAGTGCTTCACTTTAAGTACATTTTCGCTTTACATGCTCCGGTCCCATTGCGTATGTTAATGCGGGGTATGCCTGTACATATCTCCTTAAAACATGAAATCCTTTATATGCAGTTGAGACATTTTGTCATACAACATGCAAATAAAAATGTGTCCATCCACAGAACTAAATTTGAGGAGATCTGTCTCTCAAACCCATTTGCAAAAGGCCAGATAACCATATTCTATCAAGCAATTATCCCACCTCTACTAGACAGGATAAAGTTTATATTAGACAGTGGGTTGAGGATTTGGGGGAACTCCAGGACGCCTCCACTTGGGAGGATATATGAGAAGCAACTTCCTCTATATCTATAAATACTAATATAAAAGAAACCGCTTATAAAGTGTTATACCGCTGGTATTTGACCCCAACAGATTACACAGAGTTTATGGGAACATCTCCCCAGATTGTTTTTGGGGCTGTGGTCAGAGGAACCATGGCACATATCTGGTGGAACTGTCCATTGATAGCTGGCCTCTGGTCAGAGATCGCTGGCCTTTAAAATAGAGTTTTAAATAAAACAATACAACTGAGTCCATGGACAGCCCTGCTAAATGAGCCCCTATTAAACATACCATATTATGAGTGTCAACTCATTCTGCATATTCTGTCAGCAACTACTGTAGATGTGCAATAGCTGCCTCCTGGAAGGGTCCTACGCCAAATTTAACCAAAATAATCAACAGAGTCTGGTTAACACTTAGCTACAAAAAAATTCTGCATATTTAACAGACTCCATTGACACATTTAGAAATATTTAGGACCTTGGCTGGACAGAATGGCAGAAACAGGGTCTGTTGGACAGGACAAATCTGGAACTCTACACTATGTTGATTTGTGGCTGGAAGGCCCGGATGGTTATTGGGTTTCTGTGTGTTGTAATGAGTGTAGCAGCTCTGATGAGGTTTTGTGATGCTGTTTTAGAGGAACATTAAAATAATATTGTTTAGAATAATAATATTGGAAAATAAACAAGTAATAAACCGAATAAATTGTAACCATGTAACTGTTGTGCCATGTCCCTATCAACCCTCCTCCTACCCCGCTCACCTCCCTCCCTTTTTCGCTTTTGAGTCCCTCAATCCCCCATCTCCCCATTCCCAATGTTATATGCATATTTCAAAATTCTGTAATGTTATCTTTTGTTGTTTTATAAAAGAAATAAAAATATAAAGTTGAAAAAAAAAAAAACATGAAAACCATAATCAATGTATAACCCATATATCAGACAAGGGATTGTAACTGGGAAACACTGAATCTATATGTTCAGAAATTAAATTCTGTATTCACATAACATTTAGCAACAGTGTTTTCATTAGTAATGAATGCAGTAGAAACAGTTCCATAAATACTGTACAACGTTCTTGCTTTTTTCTCTCACATACTATTACAACCCGTCTGGCAGTCATATAATAACAACATAAAAAGTATAAGGCGT
This sequence comes from Ascaphus truei, assembly GCF_040206685.1. Classification (NCBI taxonomy): domain Eukaryota; kingdom Metazoa; phylum Chordata; class Amphibia; order Anura; family Ascaphidae; genus Ascaphus; species Ascaphus truei. The sequence goes on along the minus strand of NC_134483.1, from coordinate 466,105,301 downwards.
TTCGTTTTCTAGCTTGGAAAACATACAAATAAAATTACACTTTAATTTCCACATTTAGTCCATGGGGTGAATATATTACATTTCTGTACAGTAACAAAAGAAACATTTAGGATAAGATGTTCTTGAAAACTAAATCTTGTTGCTGTCATTATTTTAAACATATCAACTCATTACAGGGTATTCATCATTTGAGTAATTAGTTTAGGTCAATGACTGCTATAAAGTTGTTACAGAAGCATCCAAGTGTCCATATGCTTTGAAAGAACACTCCTACTGTCTAAACACTAGTTAGTTTAACAATAACGCTTTTACATAATACAGGGGGTGTTTAATGTTTACAATTTTGGAATACACTCGGATTGAGTGTAACATCTTAATTCACGGTGTCATCTACGTTTTCAAATAAAAATATACAAATATGGTGCCCCCTTCATGAGCTCTTACAGCCTCTGTTCTGCATAACTGCCCATCCAATCGATGACTATATGGGCACCTGCAGCCCATTGCTTTGCAAGAATGGTGTGCATACTGTATATCTGCTGAAGTACACCAAACTCCTTAAAAACAAGCCCATTACAAGATTGTTACTGTAAATATGTGTAATTCTTGGTGCTTATCCAAATATGATATATTTTTTCTGACAGAACAATTGGAAGCATTCCTAAAGCAGTTCAACATATTTTATTTATTAACAATTCCCCATCGAATTCACCAAATAAACATAGTCTGTCTGTTTTAGAAGTGGAGAGCTGTATTTGAGGGCAAATGTTTCCTGTGCAATATTTGTATTGCTTGAGATATATTGCACTTTCTCCTATCTTTTGAAACAAACAAACAAACAAACAAACAATATATATATATATATATATATATATATATATATATATATATATATATATATATATATATATATATATATATATATATATATATATATATATATATATATACCACTGTCATTAAGGTTATGGTGGGTAAAAAAAGTGACAAAAACCCTCCACAGTAAAGCATAAAGCAACTGTAAATATTACTGTATGTTCATTTGCATGTCTTAGACAGGTCTGCAACCCTGTCTTTCCCCATTGTCACCCAGCATACAGCGCTTCCACTGCAGCAAGGGATTCTGGGAAATGACATGCAAATGAACAGTCAGTGCCACCTTTTGTCTCAAGCTCGTATTACACAAGCCAATCCTCAAGCCAATGCATGCTGTTTTAAACACAGCTTTTAGACAGAGGCTGGGATGAGATGCAAAGCCATTAGACCCACTCACATACATGTTTCAACCTTGATGGGTATCATCAGTGTGACGCTGGTCTTAATGGCTAGCAGGTTTGAGACTAGACTAGGTAATCACCACTGTCATTAAGGTTATGGTGGGTAAAAAAAGTGACAAAAACCCTCCACAGTAAAGCATAAAGCAACTGTAAATATTACTGTATGTTCATTTGCATGTCTTAGACAGGCCTGCAACCCCGCCTTTCACCATTATTGCCCAGCATACAGTGCTTCCACTGCAGCAAGGGATTCTGGGATATGACATGCAAATGAGCACACATTTGCTTCAAATTCATTTTGACATGGATCCCTATAAGCTTATTCTTGCTGCATTGCACAGCTTTTCAGTGTAGCCTGGGTTAAGATGCATAGCCAGAGAACCTACCCACATAGGTGTTTGTGTGTGTGTGTGTGTGTGTGTGTGTATGTATGTATGTATGTATGTATGTATGTATGTATGTATGTATGTATATATATATATATATATATATATATATATATATATATATATATATATATAAAGCAGAAAATAGCTGTGTTAGTCCAGTTGCGATAGTGCAGAATAAATGAGTTCTTCAGTATTAGGTGATACCTTTTTTATTGGACTAACAATTTATGTCATAGGACAAGCTTTCGAGAGTTCTCCTCTCTTCTTCAGGTCAAGCAATACTGATTTACACAGGAATCAATGGCTAAAACAGTTTATAGAGAGAGAGCAAAAAAACAGATATTTACTGTAGATAAGGTAGGGTGTTAAGTGTTTGAAGCCAGGAGACAGTGTCAAAGAAAGGTGGGGAGGGGAAGGGATGCTGGGGGGGAAGGGAGAGAAAGTGTGAATAAGAGTTGAGGCAAGCAGGATAATTACAGACAGTTTTGGTAGGGTGTGAGAAAACCCATGTCCACATTAAGTCCTTTGGTTTTGGTGTCAAAGAGTCTTATCATTCTGAGCTCAAATGTTTTCCGTTCTTGGGTGCTTTTAAACATTCCATTGAGGATTTTGATTTTTAAATCATTTATGGAATGATCTGGTTGTGAGAAGGGATGTCCCACAGGTGAGCAGTATCTTCCTTCTTCGTGATGGAGTATAGAGTGTCTGTGCATATTCATTCTTCCTTGTAATTTTTGGCTGGTTTCCCCAATGTAGCAACCTTGGTCACATTTGTTGCATTGAATCATATACACTATATTCGTGGATGTGCAGCTGTATGATCCTTTAACATTGAATGTTCTATGGTTGGACTGGCTGTGGGATCCTGGCAAATATGTTTGCAGAGTTTGCAGCGTGTGTTGCTGCACGGTTTGTGCCGTTATTCATGTCTTTAAAATCGTTATGAAGTTTTCTGCTGACTAATTTCTGTTTGAGGTTTGGTGGTTAGTGTATATGATTCAATGCAACAAATGTGACCAAGGTTGCTACATAGCTCTCGAAAGCTTGTCCTATGACATAAATTGTTAGTCCAATAAAAAAGGTATCACCTAATACTGAAGAACTCGTTTATTCTGCACAATATATATATATATATATATATATATATATATATATATATATATATATATATATATGCAAATATAGCTGTATGCTCATCTGCATGTCTTGGGCAGGTCCGCAACCCCACCTTTCCCCATTATCACCCAGCATACAGCACTTCCACTGCAGCAAGGGATTCTGGGAAATGACATGCAAATGAGCACACAGTGTCACTTTTTGCCTCAATAACCATTTTTAACATGGTTCCCTATAGGCTTTAGCTAAAGGCTAAAGCCTATAGGGAACAATGTTAGAATCAATCTTTAATTGTACCCCTATCTATAGATATAATTTTAAAGAGTTGGCAAAGAGTTGCATTTAAAATATATCTTTAAAAAATAAAAATGGAAATGCTTCTTTATATCAATGTCAAGCCATAGAGCTCTGGACTTTCTTGATAAAACTGTCAGTGCCATATTAAATTAAACTAGTGTATATTTCTCAGCCCTACAATCTTGACAAAGCTGGCACAGTTGCGCGACCCTATATACTTTCTGCTCTTGATCAGACTCATTCAAGTATGTGCCAGTTAGACATTTCTTAGCATCCAGCAGCATGATATTAATCCCCCTTCCTAGCTCTACCTGTCTAGTGAATAGCTATGTGAAAAGAGACCGCTTGCTATAGTGAATTAAATACAATAGACACAGGGCTCGTTAAAGTATTTGATTAAATGAATACTTGTTCTGTGTATCTAATAATTGTTTCTATGCAGTGTTGTCTTTAAGCTCTGGGAGTATTGAAATGACCAGACCCTGTGAAGGGCTTGGTACAGCTACCAGTCCTTTCCCAGATGTATACAATACACACAGCATACGTTTAACTCCTTTAGATTATGGTTTCATTTGAGCCATTGCACAGTGAAAAAAAAAACAACTTTCTGTGCACAGATCTTGAAGTTATCAGAAGTTTGTTAAGGTCTTCTAGTAATTGCACACTTTCTCCACTTGCTTCACGAGCAGATACAATCAAGCCCTAGCAGAACTGTAACTGTATCAGACTATATGGGAAGTGTACTGTGTGTGCCTTGCAAAGTAACTAGTTGCAGATTAATGAAGCAATGACAACTTCAATGTGTTTAAGGGCTGAGGTTGGCACTGCCAGAGGCTGAGCGTGGGGAGCTCGCCAGGCTCTGCTTTATATTGTCCCCCTTTCTGAAGAGGAGACAAAGATGGATAGAAGGACATTGAAAAGCAAGAGGCGTATTTCAAATAGTCCAATAAAGAACCCTGTCACATTGGGACAAGAACCATAGTGCTTTGATGACTTTGTATTAGCATCAACGTTTTAAAATAAGCTACTCAAGTACCATCAAAACGGATTGTACTAATGTACACGTCTCCCCCCTCCCCCCCCCCCACTTTAAACTTACTTTATTTTTCTTACGACATTCTTTTGATTTTAGTTAAATCTGCTTTATTTCAGGGCCCCTTTATAGCTGCCAGATCTAACACAGTTTGCAGAACCTGGATGAATGAAGCTGCAGTTGGTATATATTATTCAGCGTCTCCCTCTCAGCACCAATAAGGTTGATAGGCAAAATAGACACCATTTTATTTAGTTAGAAGATCTTGAAGTAGTAACAAGAATAACGTGTGTGTGTTGTGTGTGTTGTGTGTGTGTGTGTGTGTGTGTGTGTGTGTGTGTGTGTGTGTGTGTGTGTGTTTTGTTAGAAACTACAGGTAACACTAATTGTTTTATACCGATGAAACGGTGCTCTGCATTTCATTTGATCCATGCCACTTGATTTGTTTTTGGTCACCTTGATTTGCCCGTTGAGAGCATTCATGTATTCGCTGATGATATTTGTTTTCTCTGTAGTCGTTGCCAACAACGACACTTTCCATAGCACTAATGCTATTATGCGCTGCACTCAGTGTAACTGTACTGTAGGTACCGGATAGTCAACTCAATGCTTCCAAAGGGAAGTGCAGTCTTTATGGGGAAAAAAAAGTATTTAGAAAAATCTTAAATGGATGAAATAATTGCAATTTTGGTGGCTTCAATATGTATGTGTTTATTTGCTAAACGATGTGAAGTGTGGAGACCCCAACGTACCAAAAACACCATATATTCTATAGGGTCCTAGTGAGAAGATGGTGTAAATAGGGTACCCCTTATAGGGGGAAGGCATTGACAGGTTAGATTTCTCTGCTAAAAGAGAAGCATTTTTTGAAGCGGAGACCCCCGACTGCTGCAATGCCAGAGGCTTTGAAGACACAGCTAAAGGGTTATGTGGGCTTGAGAGAACCATTTAGTCACTGTTTCATTAGGCTCTATTCGAACCCTGCAACATGTGGTAATTTCTGGGGCATGCTGAAAAGGGGAGATTATGTAGGAGGAACACAAGGAAATTAGCTAACGGTTAATTTAACTCGTTTTCTGGTAGGATTTTCGATACATTCCTAATTGACCGAGGAGGCAGGTGAAGTCTCAGTCCCATGCAGACTCATTCACGGTGGGAATAAATGGCTCTTTTTCAACTGGCACTGCTGACAATATATCATCAGGGAAAAGACATGCAATGAATATGTTGATTTTTTTTTTTTTTTAATGTATTAATGGAATTACTCCCTGCTTTGCAGGTGTGAGATTGAGAGATAGATAGAGAAAGAGAGAGAGAGAGAGAGATAGTCTGAAATGAAATACAATTAACAATGGAATGAGAATTTTATTAGCTTGATGTGTCAAAGAGACCTAGATTTAAACTGTCAAAACATGAAAAGATATTTTCATCTCTAGCGTTGCCAATCAACTGGGGGCATTAGTTTCACATCCAAATAATAATTAGCAGCAATCTCCTCTGGTTATCAACATTATGGAACACCCTTATTTACTGCACATCTAGGAGATGTGATTAATATCTAATAGTCTGGCTAATTTAATGCAAATGTGTCCCTTTCGTATTGTCTACTTTAGACTAATTTGAGTAAATCTCAGCCATTATAATAAATATGAGACTCTGTAAATTCAACTTGAATTCAAACGCCATCAGATTTTTATATACTTACATTAGACACCATGTTTGAGTTTATTTGTAAATTGAGCAATTTGGTCAATGGAATATACCACGAATTAGCAAATTACTATGTGATGAAATGAATATGGACGCATTTGATATATTTTCTTATTTGGTTTGTTAGGGGGTTACCTGTACTGTATATGGAAGATGTAGGGGTGATGTATGCAAATGACCTAGTACCAGAAAATAAATAAAATATATCCCAGGTCTTGAAATTGTGCTTTGTAATTGTAACCTACTATAGAAAATCAGAGTATTCTACATAACAAAGAATAATTAAGCTTTCCATTGAAGGGTTCAGCAGCTGGTTGTCCAGCGGGGAAAAAAAGTGGGAGGTATCTCGAATATATTAATCGTAAGTAAAAGTTTCTTTTTTTGTTGTTGTTGTCCATTTTCTTGGGGCAGGGTGAGAGAGCAGGAGGGAGTGAGCTGGACCAGTAAGGACACAGGATGAATGGGGGGTTGTAGACACATTGGATTTCTGCCACCTGAACAATATGGCCTCTCTCCCACATTGAAAGACACACTTGTCTTGGATCAAGAGCGTATTTGAATCCATGCGACCTTATAGATAAGGCAGGCAGGGGGTGGGAGGACCTCTTGGATGTTGCAAGAGAGGTGATGAGGCTAGAGATGGGTGGACGCGTGTCCTCTCAATTCTTCCTCTGCACATTTCAGCTTTGTGGCAGCAGCTCAGGTCAACACACAGCAGGCCTCTGACTTCTTTGTAACTGTCTCTAAATGTAACTGCTCCTGAAAGGTCACACTGATTTTTTTTAAATGCAGACTTTGTCTATGAAACACAATTCAATAACTCTTGTGTTTGCAGATAGGCACAGGGCATGCTTGTGCAAAGACTAAGCAATATATAGCGCTAATCAAATTCCCAGCACATAAACCAACAAGCTTCCATCCTCATGGTGCAGCTTAACAAATAAACAGCCTGAATGCAAGCGGGCCATTGTCTGGAACTCTTTCACAGGCACTGAGCTGTGAGATATACAGTATTCAAACCCAGCTCACTAAAATGTGTAACAATTTTGCTCAGGGTCTAAGGAACTGAGGCACAAGAGCTAAAACCTTCTGGTAACAAAAACCATTCATACTATCGTATTTAACTCCGTGGTAGCTACAGTGTTAATAATGAGAATAACTTAACTGATTTTTCTTGTGGACCCTGCAGGGAAGTGATAGATAATGCACGTTAAGTCAATTAAAACAACCATCTGAATAACAGTAACGCTGTTCTATTTAACATATAATATCTGAAGTAACTCACAAGTTACAAGAAAATGGACATAGTCTTTAAGAAAAAGCGTATATTTAAATTTGCAAGGGTTTTAATCTATAGCAGCTCGGCTGTTGATTGCAGGCGCCTCTAACGCTCACCCTGCTAAGTAATTCAAGTTAGTGGATTTACGTTTGAACAATTTCATAAATGTTTTCATTAGATTTCCAAAACAAAATATCCGTCAGCTCCTTAAGACATAAGGAGAAGGCTCAGTGAGTAAAGACACTGACTGACATTGAGAGTTTGAAGCAGGGGAGCCCGGTTCAATTCCCGGTGTCGAATCCTTGTGACCTTGGGCAAGTCACTTTATCTCCCTGTGCCTCAGGCACCAAAAATCATAGATTGTAAGCTCCACGGGCAGGGACCCGTGTCTGCAAAATGTCTCTGTAAAGCGCTATGTAAAACTAGCAGCGAAATACAAGAACATGCTATTATTATTATTATTATTATTAAGTCACCTTATCTCGCCTGTGTTTTATGCACAAACAATGTAGAAAAGTAGAAGTTAAAATGTATTAGTAAAATGACATAGTCTTTAAATATTTCAAAGCCCTGGAGTTGGGGGATCCCTAAATATCATTTGGTGGGAGCAAATGAATAGCTATGCCATGTTTGATGGAAAGTTCCTCAGGGTAGATAATTAATCCAGAACATGCAAACGTAGGAACAAACAACACAAGAGCCATGTGCATGTGGCTACCTAGTCTGGTCAATTTACCAATTGCAAGAAAACATACTCTTCCAAAATCAAAGAGCTTTTTGTGAAACTTCCCACCATAATATTGTTTCCTTTCTTCCATCTCAAGCAATTTAAAGTATATAAATTATATTTACCACTACTATTTCTGCTGGAACAATGTTCAATGTATCTACTATTTTTTCAGGTCAATGGGCTAGATGCACTAAACTCCGTTAAATCAGGGCAAATAACGTCAGGTCACCTAAATAGGCAATGGACATTCATTTTCCCTTAGTTTAATAGGTATCCACTAAGTTAATTATACGCAAGAACAATGGCCATCATTTAACTCATTAACATAGGTTAATTTAGCACTACCTTGTGTTAGCTTCAAATTGCCTCATGTTAATTCATATCTTACTGAGGCAGAGAGTGACCTGTTTTAGCAGTTTAATCTTCCTTGCCCAGCTCAAAAGGAGTTTATATATATATATACAGTGGTCGACAAATCACCCAAAAATCTACTCACCAAACAAAAAAATCTACTCGCCACCTAGTACCAAACGTGTGCTGCTTGGGCCAATAGGAGCTCGCCACGATGTTAAATCCACTCGCCCGGGGATATATATATATATATATATATATATATATATATATATATATATATAAACACACAGGCTGGGCGTGGATATGCAGATAGAATAATGATGGGTGCCAGGAACTTTATAGTACATACAAGAACTTTATTCACAGCCGTTCATAATGCAGCCACGTAACAAACAGACTTGTTTTCAGAAATGAACTGATGTCAAACAATATGGTTGCTCTGTGCTTATACTAACCTGGTAGTTTTCACTCCTACGCTGGGGAGGTACTGATATTCGTTCCTTAACTGAAAATAATAAATGGTTGCAGGACATGCAAATACACGTAACTATACACACACATCTATTTAGAGGACTCACAGTGAGGCTTCAATCTAAACTCTGAGGAACCTGTTTCTAGAACATCTGGTGGAGCTATATATCCCCTACTATAGGGGTGCGCAAACTGGGGGACACAATGTTTTCTGGGCGGGGGGGGGGGGAGAGCAGTGCTTACAGCGGTCTTGCACTCTTCCCCACAACATTTAAATTAAATGCTGGGGAGCGTGCAAGGCATTTGTAACTCCCTTACCTTGACTCCAGCGGCTTCTGATGACATGTTACCATGGCAATGTGGCGTCAAATGATCCCGCGGGTCACATGACATTGCGTTGCCATGGAAAGCGATGTCACATGACGTCGCGACATCAGAAAACACAGGAGAAAAGGTATGGGGGCAGGGAGTGTGAGCAGGGGGGGGAGAGCAGACAGGGGAGTGCAGACAAAAAAGTTTGCGCACCCCTGCCCTACTATCTCCCATACTGACATCACTGGTCACGACATACAAAGGAGTGGCTTCCCTTCTGCATAGTCATTCTGCATCACATGATGGGGAGGGGAGTAACCTGAGTGATCTCACACAGTTAACCCATTAAGGCTGTTAACCCCTGTACTTGAACGTCTTGTATTCTCTCGATTGCTACACTTTCTCAACACCTATTCTCTTCTAGACCCTCTACAATCTGGCTTCCGCACTGCTCACTCTACTGAAACAGCCCTCACTAAAATAACTGACGACTTCCATGCTGCCAAAGACAGAGGTCATTACACTCTGCTCATATTACTCGACCTCTCTGCAGCATTCGACACTGTGGACCACCCTCTGCTCCTTCACATTCTCCATACTCTTGGTATTCGGAATAAAGCTCTATCCTGGATCTCCTCTTACCTCTCCCATCGTACTTTCAGTGTCTCTTTTGCTAACACCTCCTCCTCCTCTATTGATCTCTCTGTGGGGGGTACCCCAGGGCTCTGTCCTGGGACCCCTTCTCTTTTCTCTTTACACACTCTCTCTAGGTGACATAATTACATCTTTTGGGTTTAAATATCACCTCTATGCTGACGACACACAATTTCCCTGACCTTACACCTACTATACAGACCAAAGTTTCTGAATGCCTCTCTGGAATATCATCCTGGATGGCCATCCGCCGACTGAAAATTAACATGGCAAAAACAGAGCTCCTCATACTTCCTCCCAAACCGGGCCCTACTACCTCCTTTCACATTACTATTGGAAATACGATCATTCACCCAGTAGCACAAGCACGCTGCCTAGGGGTTACACTTGATTCCTCTCTCTCATTTTCCTCTCATATTCAAAACGTTTCTAAAACTTGTCGCTTTTTCCTCCGCAATATAACAAAGATACGCCCTTTCCTCTGTTACTCGACTGCTAAAACTCTGACTCAGGCCCTCTTTCTCTCACGTCTCGATTACTGCAACCTCCTGCTGTCCTGCCTTCCTGCCTCTCACCTGTCTCCCCTACAATATATCCTAAACGCTGCTGCCAGAATCACTCTACTCTTTCCTAAATCTGTCTCCGCATCTCCCTGTTACGCCGGTGCTGCCCGCAGACCAGACCCGTCCCCTGAGCTGAAGGGGGAAGTGGTAATACACGCACCCGCAGCAAAGGGAGCGTGTCCGGATTGTGGTATGAAGCGTTGCCAGGCCAGGTGTAATAAGGTAGACAATACTTGCCGGTACCAGTTGTAGAGATAGAGTGAAGGATGCCTCGCCGAAGTCAGGGAGTGAAGAGTGGAGATAGGTCATTGTCCAAGCCATGTTCAAGGGGTTGCCAGAGTGAGCATTGTCCAAGGAATGCCGAGATCGAGAGCCAGAGGGGGTAGTCGTACAAGCCGCGTCAGAACCTGTGAAAACACTAAGAGAATCCTGAAGTACTTCCATACAGAGACTATGTCGAGCAAAGACTGAGAGCAGAGAGGAGCTAGATAAAGCAGGAAGGTCCAATTAGGAACGGAGGCGGGACAGGAAGAGTTACAGGGAGACACTGCAGATTGGTGCAGGCATAACAGGCCAGGTGAGTCTTGTTGGTAACCTGAGTATGCCTGTGCAGTGTGCGGGGGCGGAGCCTGAGGTCTGGGGGACGGGAAGAAGAGTGTGCAGACTGAGCGTGCTCCGTAACTCGTGTACGCGCGTGAACTGAGCCAGTGGATGGTGTAGGTGTGCGTGCAGGTGTGCGTGCAGGAGGACGTGGGCGCGCCCGGCGCTAAGCAGAGGAATCGCTGAGGGGAGTGATCCCGCGACGGCGGCAGGGGCGAGGAGCCGTGGAGGCCAGTAAGGCAGGTTTTTTTGTGTGTCCAGGGACTCCCTGCGGGAAGGGGGTGCTTTGTGTGGGGAGCGTGGAGAACACAGTACCCCCCTCTTCAGGAAAGGCCTCAGGACGATCCAAGAACGGTTTCTCTGGAAACTTTTTCCTGAAGGACTTAAGAAGGGCCAGGGCATGAATGTCCTTTGAAGGTACCCAGGATTTCTCTACAGGGCCAAAGCCCTTCCACTGCACCAAGAACTGGAGCTGATCCCTGGATAGGCGAGAATCCAAAAGAGAGTGAACTTCATATTCCTCATTATTTTGTACAGTAATGGGATACGGTTTACGAGTCTGATCCGGAAAGAAGTGACTGGAAATAAATGGTTTTAAGAGGGACACATGAAAGACATTGGGAATCTTCATACTGGGTGGTAGTTGGAGCCGGTATGCCACGGGATTGATTTGTTCGCAAATAGAGAAGGGACCCAGGAACTTAGGTGCCAGTTTAGGAGATGGTACCTTGAGGTGGATATTCTTAGAGGAGAGCCATACCAAATCCCCTGGTTTGTAACTGGGCGCCGAACGATGACGACGATCGGCCTGTAGTTTCGTTCTGCGGGAGGAGTCGAGAAGGGTAGACTGAATCCTGGACCATGCGGTTTGGAGGGAAGAAATGCGTTCATCTACGGCTGGCACTCCAGAAGGGATGTTGGGGATGGGAAGACAGGGAGGATGGAACCCATAATTTATAAAGAAGGGTGACTCCCGGGTGGACTAGTTTTTGGCAGAATTAACGGCATACTCTGCCCAAGAGAGGAGTTGAGCCCAATCATCCTGGAAATCGGATATGAAACATCTCAGGTACTTCCCCAGGGATTGATTGATTCTCTCCGTTTGTTCATTGGACTGAGGATGATAGGCGGAAGAGAAAGAAGAAGAAATGTCCAATCTCTTCATGAAAGCTCTCCAAAATTTGGATACGAACTGAGAACCTCTGTCAGAAACAATGGACGAAGGGATCCCATGAATCCGGAAAATCTGCTCCATAAAGATATCAGCAAGGGCGGGGGAGGTGGGTAATCCTTTAAGTGGACTGAAATGGGACATCTTCGAGAACCTGTCCACGACCACCAAGATAGTGTTCATTCCTCTGGACCTGGGCAACTCCACGATGAAGTCCATTGAAATGTGGGACCAGGGGCGGTCGGGAACTGGAAGGGGTACACAGAAAACCCTGAGGCTTTTGATGGAGAGTCTTGCTTTGAGCGCACGTGGGACAGGCGCGGGTAAACACCAGAATATCTTGAGACATCCTTGGCCACCAGAAATTCCGACGAATGAGATCAGTAGTCTTCTTAAAACCTGGATGACCTGCAGATTTAGAGGAGTGACCCCAAGACAGGACCTCTGGAACAAATTTGGAAGGTACAAAGAGTTTGTTGTCGGGAACGACCAAGTCCTTGGGAATGCATCTCTTGGAGTGCAAAATCTTGTCAAGATTCTTGAAAGAAGATGTGGCGAGAATGCTCTCATGCGGGAGGATAGTCTCCAAAGATTCCTCTGGCCTCTCTAAAGAAGAATGTATACGGGAGAGTGCGTCTGCCTTTACGTTCTTGGTCCCCGGGATATAGGAAAGGTGAAAATCGAATCGAGAAAAAAAAAGAGCCCAATGAGCCTGTCGTGGACCAAGGCGTTGAGCGTTCTCTATGTAAAGAAGGTTCTTGTGGTCCGTGAGAATAGTAAACGGCTCTTTCGACCCCTCCAGCAGGTGTCTCCACTCTTGAAGAGCCATCTTCACGGCCAGAAGTTCCCTGTTACGCACGTCATAGTTCCTCTCGGCAGACGAGAATTTCTTGGAAAAATATGCACAGGGATGTAACTTATCTTGGGGCGTGGGTCTCTGAAAAAAGCACGGCACCAGCGCCGCAATCAGAAGCGTCGACCTCCAGGACGAAGGGAAGTTCAATGTTGGGATGACGGAGAATAGGTGCGGATATAAAGGCTTCCTTGAGTGTCTCGAAGGCGGAGATGGCCTCGGATGACCAAGCAGAAGGATCAGCTCCTTTTTTGGTGAGCGCAGTAAAGGGTGCCACAATGGTGGAAAAACTCCGTATAAACATACGATAATAATTAGCGAACCCTAAAAAAACGTTGTATGACCTTGAGAGAGTTGGGTCTTGGCCATTCAGTGACTGCTTGAAGTTTACCGGAGTCCATCATAAAGCCCTCATCAGAAATAATGTACCCCAGGAACGGAATAGAGGTCTGATGAAAGGTGCACTTCTCCAGTTTGGCGTACAAATGGTGTTCACGGAGATGGGAAAGGACGTAGGAGGTGTGGCGTATATGGTCCTGGAGATCTTTGGAAAAAATCAGGATATCATACAATTATACAATAACAAAAATATTGAGTACCTTACGAAAGACGTCGTTGATGAAATCCTGAAAGACAGAGGGAGCATTACATAAGCCGAAAGGCATTACCAGATATTCGTAGTGTTCACTACGCGTGTTGAAGGCCGTCTTCCATTCATCCCCCTTCCTGATGCGCACCAAGTTATAGGCACCACGTAGATCCAACTTGGAAAAAATCTTGGCCCCCTGTAATTTATCGAACAGTTCGGTAATAAGGGGAAGGGGGTAACGATTTTTAATTGTTATGTGGTTTAAACCCCTGTAGTCAATGACCCGTCCTTTTTCTTGACGAAGAAAAACCCAGCCCCTGCTGGGGAATTGGAGTGACGAATAAAGCCTTTCTTGAGATTCTCCTGGATATATTCATCCATAGCGAGAGATTCTGGTAACGACAAGGGGTAGGTCTTGGACTTGGGTAGGGAGTAACCTGGAACTAGGTCGATCGGACAATCGTATGTCCTGTGTGGCGGCAAGAGGTCTGACTGTACCTTATTGAAAACGTCCCGGAATTGATGGTAAACGGAAGGTAGAATAACTTCGGGAACAGCAGTTGATGAGTCTCGCCTGACCTCGGCCTCCAGGAAATGGGAGCAGAGGAAGTCCAGTCAATGAGAGGATTGTTAAGCTGTAGCCAAGGAAGACCAAGGGTGATGGGTATCCCAGGAGCGTGAATGGCATCGAGAACTGAAATCTTCTTGTGCAGATGTGAGGACAGAAGCAAGGGAGCCGTCTCTAAGGAGATCTGGTCCGGGGTAAGAGGACGTCCATTGATACTGACGAGTGCGATGGGAACCTTCTTTCTCACGAGTGGTATGCGGTTTAACCTGGCGAATTCAAGATCCATGAAGTTTCCTCCAGCTCCTGAGTCAATGAAAGCGGCAGTAGAAGTCTTGAACTTATCGCCTGAAAGGGAGACTGGAAATGTAAGTTTCTTAGGATGTTCACCTTTAGAAAGGGGACGTGGAGACATTACACCCAGAGTGAGCCCCTCTGTACTCACTGGGTGTTCCCATTTCCTGGACGCCGTGGACACTCCCGAACCAGATGTTCCATGCATCCGCAGTAGAAACACAATCCCCCGGCGTGGCGGAACTGCCGTATCGGTGTCCGGATGCTTTGTACCCCCAATTGCATTGGCTCTGGCAACTCCAGTGCAGGACGAAGAGGTATGGTAGCACTTGGGGGAGCAGGAGTGTTGCTGGGAGTACTGGAGAACGGAACTTGAAAGTTATGGAAGCGAGTGCGCTGTCGCTCAGAGCGGCGTACCTGGATACGTTGATCGACTCGGACAGCCAAATTAATGAGGACCTCCAATTGATCCAGCCTGGATTGGCGAGAGAGTTCGTCCTTGATGGGATCTGCCGGGCCTTGCCAGAATACGGAGACGGGAGCCTCTTGTCCCCAGTTAGTCTCGGCTGCTAGAGTCCGGAATTCCACAGCATACTGTGTCACCATTCGCCGTCCCTGAGTGATCTGGAGGAGAGAAACAGATGCCATCTCCCGACGAGCGGGAGAATCGAATACTCATTGAAACGCGGCTTTAAATGCCGGGTAATCTTGGGTAAGGTCAGAACGTCGCTCCCAAACCGGGGAAGCCCAAGCCAGGGCGCTGCCAGTGAGGAGGTTATAAATGTAGGCTACCTTCTTGCGATCAGTATTGTAGAGATGGGGGGCCATTTCAAACTGCACCTCACACTGGTTTAGGAAACCCCTACAATCTTGCGGTTCATCTGCATAAGGCTTCGGGGGAGGAATCCTTACATCTGAGCTGCTAACTGCGATTGCGGAGTGGGGGCTTACATCTGGCGGGGTCGCGGTCGGTACGTAACCTGTCTGAGAGTACTGCGACCTGGCGTGTAAGTGCCACAATTTGATCCGCCATGGCCTGGTTTTGCTGAAGCAGATTGGAGAGAAACTGTTCAAGTTCGGTCTGGTCTGCGTCTTGTGGGCTCGATATAATGTTACGCCGGTGCTGCCCGCAGACCAGACCCGTCCCCTGAGCTGAAGGGGGAAGTGGTAATACACGCACCCACAGCAAAGGGAGCGTGTCCGGAGTGTGGTATGAAGCGTTGCCAGGCCAGATGTAATAAGGTAGACAATACTTGCCGGTACCAGTTGTAGAGATAGAGTGAAGGATGCCTCGCCGAAGTCAGGGAGTGGAGAGTGGAGATAGGTCGTTGTCCAAGCCGTGTTCAAGGGGTTGCCAGAGTGAGTGTTGTCCAAGGAATTCCGAGATTGAGAGCAAGAGGGGGTAGTCGTACAAGCCGCGTCAGAACCTGTGAAAACACTAAGAGAATCCTGAAGTACTTCCATACAGAGACTATGTCGAGCAAAGACCGAGAGCAGAGAGGAGCTAGATAAAGCAGGAAGGTCCAATTAGGAACGGAGGCGGGACAGGAAGAGCTACAGGGAGACACTGCAGATTGGTGCATGCATAACAGGCCAGGTGAGTCTTGTTGGCGGTGTGTGATGACGTCACTCTCGCGCCGTCAACAGTGAGCGGAGAGCAGGGAGGAGATTTGGAGCAATAGAGGCCACGATTATCAGGTCGTATACAGCTGAGCCTTACTTGCAACAGTTGTTGCATGATCACACTGCCAACTGTCCTGGTTATAGGTGCACTTGTGATACACAGTTCCCTTTGCTGGATACATATGCGTCAGGACTTTGTGGCCTTTCTTTGCCGGGGGGGGAGCTTGTTACCTGATGACACGGTCAGGAGACATAATACATATCCCCTTCGGTGATTAGTAGCTTTGCTGTGCCTCTATTTACCTGTTTAGCCTGTTTGGCTGTGCACTCTAGGTACAAGCTGAGTGTGTGATTCTACTGTTAACACAGCGTGCCTGGTTAAGTACAAACTGCCAGACACTGTATACATGACTGATGGGATTTACACCTTCAATATAGCCCACAACCAGTCAGCACATTGTGCGGCACAGTCCCTCAGGAAGGGATATAGATGCTAAACCCTCTGTATACCATTGATGATACTACTAGTATTAACTGGTGTTTGTAGTGCTGTGTTATATATGTCTTACACAGCGTGCATGATTGAACACATACTGCTAGTACCGTTGCAGACGACAGACAGGTTATACATACATTATTATAGCTGTTTCATCACAGTACACTATATATAACTATACTACTCCACCCACTCCCTGCACCCACTCCCTGTTTCTTTTAACATTTATAGTTGTCTTTGCATATGTGTTAAATAAACTGTTTTTATATATATATCTTCAATATGGTGTATGGGGTTCTTTACCCAGGGATTGAATTCTTCCCAGCCATTTATAGTAGAAGGGGGTGCAAATAGGATTTCTTTTGGGTTATCTCAACCCTACACCCTGTCCACGAGTCTTGTTGGTAACCTGAGTATGCCTGTGCAGTGTGCGGGGCGGAGCCTGAGGTCCGGGGGACGGGAAGAAGAGTGTGCAGACTGAGCGTGCTCCGTAACTCGTGTACGCGCGTGAACCGAGCCAGTGTATGGTGCAGGTGTGCGTGCAGGTGTGCGTGCAGGAGGACGTGGGTGCGCCCGGCGCTGAGCAGAGGAATCGCTGAGGGGAGTGATCCCGCGACGGCGGCAGGGCGAGGAGCTGTGGAGGCCGGTAAGGCAGGTTTGTTTTGTGTGTCCAGGGACTCCCTGCGGGAAGGGGGTGCTTTGTGTGGGGAGCGTGGAGAACGCCGATTCCTGACACTCCCCTCCTGAAATCCCTCTCCTGGCTTCCGATCAAATCCCGTATCTCACACTCAATTCTCCTCACTTTTAAATCTTTACATTCTTCTGCCCCTCCTTACATCTAAGCCCTAATTTCTCGCTATGCACCATCCCGACTCTTGCATTCTTCTCAAGGATGTCTTCTTTCTACCCCCTTTGTATCTAAAGCTCTCTCCCGCCTTAAACCTTTCTCACTTTCTGCCCCGCACCTCTGGAATGCCCTTCCCCTCAATACCCGACTAGCACCCTCTCTATCCACCTTTAAGACCCACCTTAAGACACATCTGCTTAAAGAAGCATATGAATAGCTCTGGATAATCCTGGACACATAAAGCTTGGCCCCCTGCAGACGCACTTACTAGAATTCCCTCCTACTATCTCTGTACGTTCTCCCTACCTACCAATTAGATTGTAAGCTCCTCGGACCAGGGACTCCTCTTCCTTAATGTTACTTTTATGTCTGAAGCACTTATTCCCATGACCTGTTATTTATATTATCTGTTATTTATATGATATGTATTACTACTGTGAAGCGCTATGTACATTTATAGCGCTTTATAAATAAAGACATACAATACAATACTAACTAGTAGTTCCCAAAGGGGGGCTACAGTAGAGTCTCAAGTGCAATATATTTCCCCCCAAACAAACCTCAAACAACGTAGAGAGACACCTGTGCTCGTAAAGCAGCACACCTGAGATACCAGAGAAGAATGCTAATAGGATATGCAGAGTATATTGCAATGACTCCTTTCAGCATATCTCCCAGGTATCCCAAGTGCACTCCTTTTTGAACCTCCCCCTTCTCTACCTCTCTCTCTCCCCCTTTTAATTTCTAACTACAATCAACTGAAAAGGGCATTTATGCTTTCAAGCAATTTCTAAACATTACCCAAAATGATTACATTGTTAAATTGGAATACATTGGAAAATGATTGAAATATTTAATAGTGGAAAGGTAAAGGTAACTGCAAAGGCAGAATGGCTGTTCTTGAATGTTCGTCACCTTCCCAGATGCAAAGTACATTGTTAGTCCCTTGCAAACATACTTTGGTTTGCATTCATGTTGTGGTTAGTGGTAAGGTAAGCCCGGTAGTTAATACATTGTGTGAGAAACCAACCTTGATGTTGGCTCTTCTAGTGATGTGGATAGTTGAATAAGAGAAGATCCTTATGTAGATTATGCTCAGATACACTTGGAACACTTATCATTTCAGATCAGGAAGAAAGTGTATGATTTCTCTCACAGATTTGATGTGCAGGTTTATTATATGCTGTGGGTTTTGTTCCCCAAAACATCTTTGATAGATTAGTACTCAAGATATAGTTTTGGTTTAATGGCCAATTAAGTTAGGAACACTTTTGATTATTGACCCAAGTTTACTAGGTAAGAACTAGAAATGTGAACATTTTTCTTTGAAGTTCGGTAATCCCTTTACCCTTTACAGTGGAGTACATGGCTACCAACAAGGGGAGAGAGCAACGACATATGTCCCAGGGGTGCATGACCAAAGCTGGAAGCTTGGCTCGAGCTCCCCTTACTGTGGGACCCTCCCTAAGCAACACCCCTATCCCCCCAAGCTGGGTCCAGCTGGCTGATTCTGGAAGTACGTCACCTGGAAGTGTGCCCCAACCTCTCTTTTCCGCTACTGGGGCCTTCGTGCACTGTAGGGTCAAAGCTCTCATAAGCTGCAGGACCCTCCTTGGCCACTGACCCCCTCCAGCTAGGTAAGCTTCATTAGCTATCCTAAGGCCAACACTCGTCCTGGGCCCCAGAAAATCTGTTGGAGGGCCTGGTGTAGTATGTGAACAGTGATTGTAGCAGTGAGTTCACAGCATCCAGTTTATGGATGGATGTGGTGGGCTGTTACAGAAACCAGATTGAGCCCATTTCTATTAATACCAGACTATGTGTGCACAAATCCCAGTATCGTGCATTATCATGAGAAAAATTAGGTTTCCCAAGAAGAGATATGTATTCTTTGAAGGTTATAAAAATCTCTTTATGGAGGCCAGTCACATTGGTGAGTTGTTCACAGGTATTGTTTGCTACGGTGAACACCTTTCAAAGCAATGCATGCTGATTGGATCTATTGAATCAACTCAATGAACCACAAAGTGGATGGAGTACTAAATGTTTAATTTACTTTTGTCTCCACTCATTATAACACTACCCTCATATCTTAGAGATAGCGTGGATGTCTTCAACATTTTATAATCTTTTGTTTGGGATGATAGTTATAGATAGGTCATGTTAAGATGTAGCCTCACTATACACTTGTATTAAACATGCACATGGCATCGAAGCAGTCACACATTTTCTTTGTCGTACAGTAATAACATCTTACCACGAGCACAACAATAATTTATTTTAGATTGTATTTTATTTATTTTAAAATACACAATTATTTTCTTTTTCAGCACCAATTTTATATCCAGATCAATGGGACAGCTATACCCATTTTGCCCCCAATTATGTGGAGCTTTTAATTGTATTTTGGGAGAATGAGTACATTTGGGATAATAATCCCTTGAAGGAATCTATCAAGTATTTTAAAAGATATATCAACGACATTCTTATTATTTGGTCGAAGTCAGATACTGATTTGGAAACCTTTCTTTCATTTCTTAAATCCAATTATAGGAATATAGTGTTAAGTGGTGAAAACCATGTCAATGAAATTTCTTTTCAAAATCTTTGTCTTAACATTGAAAACAAGAAAGTGATTAGTAAACCATTCTTTAAAACAGTGGATATCAACTCTTACCTCCACTCCTGCAGTAGTTACTCCAATAAATGACTGGATAATATACCGTATGGAAATTTTTTGAGGATAAGGAGCAATTGCTCAATAATTAAGTATTTCACTGAACAGTCTAATATTTTAACACAAAAATTTCCCGGAAAAGGGATATGAACCCATTTTGGTGCAAATATAATTTGAAAAAAGCTAAAAAGTATCACGAAAATTTCTTCTAATACTACAAGTTAGAATTAAGGAATCAGACATGTCCCAAGAACCAATGTTTATGGCTGACTATCTAAACAGGATTCCAAAACTAAAAGGATTGTCAACAAACATTGGGGTTTATTACAAATAGACCTTATTTTGAAAGGTAATCTGTTGGATAGACCCAAAGTGGTCTTCAGTAAGGCATGTAACCTTAAGAATATATTGGTCCCTAGTGCCCTTAAGGGGTGTAGTGCCAATAATATTTCTAGCACTTTTCTTCAAAGACCATCAGGTAATAATTCTTGCAGACATTGTGTTGTGTGCTGTAAGGAATCGGGGAACACCTCTCTCAAAGAGGGATCCCCCCTTACTTCCTGCCGCGTTGCATCCCGCGGTCCCGGTCTCTGTGGCACGCCGCCGAGGACGCCCCCTCCTTCTCCCTCTGCCTCCGCTCCCATTGCAGCATGCGCGCGCGCACACGCATGGGGCTTACTGGATTCTCGCGGAGTGAGGCTCCACCCCCTGCTCGGGCCACGCACTCTTCCTCCGCATGTGCACCATTCACAAGCCGCGTGGCAAGAGGATCAGCTGGTCTCCCTGTCTCCTGCATCTGAAGACCAATCTCTGCCTCCGCAGAGGTCGCGCCTCTGTTCCGCCCCGCAGCCCTATTCGTCCAGCCCTGCAATTTAGTTCCTGCTCTCACCTCCACACTTTGCTGAGCTACACCGCAGCAGCCAATTCAATAATCAGCAAAACAAACAGGGTCCCGTACGCAGCATGTACAAGGTCAAAAGCACGGTGATAGTTGCAGGACAGTGTCCAGTATACAGCAAAACAACCCTACGCACGTTTCATAGCGAACTACTTCGACAGGGATATTAAGAATGACTAGGCTAACAAAATATATACCCATTACTGACACAGCAATTGGTGGAGAAAAATAAACCAATTAACCTATCATTGCTTAAGGCACGTAGCTGGCACAGGTGCAGTCCTAACTAGCAAACATTTACACAATACAAAAAACCTAATAAAAACATGCATAGACATTCTTTATTACACAGAATAAGTTTTAAAATAAATGAAAATATTTAATAAGCATTAAGGCCTTTGTAAAGTTTACACTGCAATGAGAAAAACAATATTAGTACGTTTGTAATAAGATTTAGTTAAAAGTTTTCACCACAATTCCAAGGCATTATTTATTTTAAGACTTTGATGATTTTGTCTCCATTGGTAATGACCTTCTTTTCATATATTTATATTTTATAATTAATTTGATATCCTTACCCCATATCCTATTTAGGTTTTATCTCATTTCTGTTAATATGTTATTACAAACATGTACTAATATTGTTTTTGTTGGTTACTGGTTTAATTAATTAATTGTTGATCTGGTTATTGCTTGTATTAATTGCATTAGCTGGCTGGTGTTTTTATTTGGTGAATTGTGTTTTTTTGGAGTTTTGTAATGTTTTATTATTGTGTTTGGAGCATTAATTTATTTTGAATAGGGTGCCTATTGAGTGCTATAGAGGCTTATCATGCCCATATTATTATATGGGTATGATGTACCACTATGCTACTCAATGGGTACAGGGTGAGTATAGTACAAGGTCAAAAGCATGTACAAGGTCAAAAGCACGGTGATAGTTGCAGGACAGTGTCCAGTATACAGCAAAACAACCCTACGCACGTTTCATAGCGAACTACTTCGACAGGGATATTAAGAATGACTAGGCTAACAAAATATATACCCATTACTGACACAGCAATTGGTGGAGAAAAATAAACCAATTAACCTATCATTGCTTAAGGCACGTAGCTGGCACAGGTGCAGTCCTAACTAGCAAACATTTACACAATACAAAAAACCTAATAAAAACATGCATAGACATTCTTTATTACACAGAATAAGTTTTAAAATAAATGAAAATATTTAATAAGCATTAAGGCCTTTGTAAAGTTTACACTGCAATGAGAAAAACAATATTAGTACGTTTGTAATAAGATTTAGTTAAAAGTTTTCACCACAATTCCAAGGCATTATTTATTTTAAGACTTTGATGATTTTGTCTCCATTGGTAATGACCTTCTTTTCATATATTTATATTTTATAATTAATTTGATATCCTTACCCCATATCCTATTTAGGTTTTATCTCATTTCTGTTATTATGTTATTACAAACATGTACTAATATTGTTTTTGTTGGTTACTGGTTTAATTAATTAATTGTTGATCTGGTTATTGCTTGTATTAATTGCATTAGCTGGCTGGTGTTTTTATTTGGTGAATTGTGTTTTTTTGGAGTTTTGTAATATTTTATTATTGTGTTTGGAGCATTAATTTATTTTGAATAGGGTGCCTATTGAGTGCTATAGAGGCTTATCATGCCCATATTATTATATGGGTATGATGTACCACTATACTACTCAATGGGTACAGGGTGAGTATAGTGGGTCCGGGGTGGGTGTTTAGGCCTCCCGGGTGGGCAGCGGGGCAGGGTAGGTTTACCCTTAATGACTATAGCGGTTATTAACCGCTAAGGTGATTAAAGGCTTAGGGGCCATTAGATTGTATTTATTATGTATGTATGCTTTCTGGCAAACAGAGGACAGGGACCTGCAGTATCGTGATGAGAACATCCATCATATTGCTGTGGTAAGTAAAACTGTATTTATTTACTTTATTTATGCTGGTTAATGTTGTGTTTAATATTGGGCAAATAATCTATTATCCATGTCTGGATAATAGTTATTTTGCCCATTACTGTACTATATGTGTTTGGTGGGGGGGGGGGGGATTGATTGAAATGTAGGCCATGTTTATTTATTGACATACAGGGTTGGTACCTTGTTCTGTGGGAACCTATGGAGACCACCTGAGAACCCCCGGACGCCCACGGGTACCACCTGCGGACCCTCGAGTGATACCTGTGGGAAGAACCAGGGACCCACAGCTGTGGGGACCCCGCAGACCTGCATGGACCACCCGAGGGCCTTCAGACACCTGTGGGGATGACCCAGGGACCACCAGACACTTGCGGGCCCACCTGTGGACCCCATTGTGGTCCACGGTGACCCGCGGGGACCACCTTGAGGCCCACGGCACCTAGCGGGGAACACCCAAAGACCCCCAGACCCTGTGGGCACCCCCCTCTGGTGCACTGTGGGGCCTGTGGACACCCGTCGGGCCCACCGGGACTACCATAGGCCTTGGGTATTAAGCCTGCATGTTAAAAATAAATAATGGTTTTACATTATGGAGGGCACGGGAGGGGGTGGGTGTATTGATGCTTAGTAAATATTTTTTATATACATTTAATTCCTAGTGTAGATGAGCAGGGGGTCTCCGGAGTAGAACCGCGTTGGTTTTATGTCCAGGGACCCACTGCTTCACGAGATACAAGCCCCGTTATGGGGTGCCGGTATCTCCTATGCAAGGAAATGCCCCGATCATGTGACGCAGGAATCCAATGCATAGGAGATACCGGCACCCCATAAAGGGGCCTGTATCTCGGGAAGCAGGGGGTCCCCGGACCTCAAACCAACGCGGTTCGGCTCCGGAGACCCCCTGCACATCTACACTAGGAATAAAATGTATATTAAAAAACATAATTTTCGGACGAGATTTTCGCTGGGAGAGGCGGCTTTCTCTGAGCAGCTCTCTCTGCAGCAGAAATGAATCGCGGGGTAAGGCCTTTTCCGAGGGTCGATCCTATCGCTGGCAGCAACTCGCATGTTTTGGGAATTTTGCTATGACAGGTAATGAAGGCTTTTTCAATACTGTGATAGCAACGCTCCAAAAAACGGCGATTTAAATGCCCTGGTGATATTTTTTTGAACCTTTACTGCATAGGCCCCTAAGTGTTTTTCTCAACATACACTTGGTGCGCTGCATTACTTTTACCAGATAAACTAATATGCCTGAATGGATTGCATTATTTTTCCATAAGATGCAAATAAGTAAAAATATTACTTTAACATTGATGGAATCAATGCAAGCCAAAGCCAATTACATTAACTTGTTTAAAACAAAACAAGTTTTAAACAACATAAGATTATACCTTTAGTAAAAATGTATCTCGTTTTTAAATGTATCATGGGAAAGATAAAAGAATATAGGTGGTTGAAGCTGGAATTAAACCATCCAAGACCAAACTGGGAGATATTCATGAAACTTGAATAGTGTATGTAATGGTGTTTCCCCCACCCGGTGGGACATTTGTCCATTACAGGGTGTATGGTGCATATACCTGCTGGCAATAGGAGGGCTGAGTCATCCGCCGATGGTAGTGGGGACACAGGACTAGGCTTCTTGGGTTCATACCCCACATATCTCTTTAGCAGTGCAGCGCCTCCATCTCCCGTAGGCTCCAGGAACTGAAGGTGACCTCCCATGGCAGAACTATTACCTCTCCCCCCAGTAAGGTCACGCACCAGGCAGGAGATATATAACAACAGGAACGGTTTATTGTCTTCTGTACCGCACAGTTACACGTCAGGCTTCTGCCCGATGCAGTACTATCAGCTCTCACTGAAGGATGGTCCCGGGACTGCCACTACAGGCCAAGGGCACCCACAGCTGTCCTAGCTCTTCCCCACCTCCCTAGAAGAGGCAGAGGTATGGTCCACACTCACTCTCCCTGAAGGGAAGAGCACAAGGGAAGAGCACAGGCGAAGGCCCCAATCTCAGTCTCCCAGTTGTGTGACCTTATAGGTAAAATTAGTGCAAAAAAAAAAAAGCGCTAGTGCCACAACAAATTAATTCAAATCAGTGAACCTTATAAGTCCCGTATTGTGGAAGTCCAATGAGCTGCCTTGAAAAGTCAGACTGGTTGTCTAACACCCAGTTTGGATCACTGTGGAAAACAGACCTTTCTGGCGCTTAAATTATGAAAATGAATAAATTCCTTTGGAATTTATCTTGATTCTTTTTTTCTCAATTGTGGATCGTTATACCTCAGAGAGATGGGAAAGAAGAGAAACACAGAACACACCACCGTAGCGTATTATCCTTGGGATATATGATTGGCTCATAGTCAGGGACAATGACAGAGATAGCTAAATAATATAAATGTAATAAATCTCTAATTGAGATAGAATGAGTATAAAATAACTGTATCAAACAGCTAAAATGACAATGGTACAATGTACATAATTAATATTCAAATACATAGATGCAAGATGATAGCACCAATGATTCTGCCCTAATCAGGGTAAGTGCCGTGCACAGCTAAAAAAAGCTACATGGCTCAGTCGACTGAAAAAATTGGAATCCTACTTACAAGATGTAACTAGGACTTGAGCCTTAGTCAGTGGTATTATCACATGCGCTCCTGAAAGTAGGTCCTTCCAGAGACGAATATATGAACATGTATATAATATCAGAAAGGGTCTTACCACACATAGGTCTCCCACCATTTCCTGACTCACCATAACCAAAATCCCACTGGTTTGGAGTGTCAGGCAATAGAGCTAGCTGTGTCTAATTGGAGGGGGCGGGGGGATGTAATAAACTCAACCAGATCAGTTGGAGGGAGGACTACTGGATCTATGAGTTAAAGACCCTCTCTCCAAATGGACTTATTGACTTTGAACTAGGAGTAATTTTGGAAAATTAACCACCAATTCTAGGACTGGTTTTCTCACTCCGACATCCTTTTAGAGTATAATATAAGAGCCTGTGACATTATTATTATTTTTAAAATAATTGGGATATGTTTTGGATTAAAAATAGTAATGTTTATACATATAAATACATATAATATAGATTCCTTGTTTTTGTTCACCCATATATGAATAGGTTTTTGTATGTGTTACTGTTGTTTTCCATAGACTACTGCAGTTAACCACATGGGAAGTCATATAATAGGTTTATATCATTTCTATAAGGGTAATGCATTTTTTAATCATGTGTTTTACTGTTATACGTGTTATTGGTACATTTTATGTTGTGTTGAGAAGTGTATATGTAGTGTTAGTTCGGCGTTTGCTATTGTTTGTAGGCTGTAGTCTTTTAAGCAATTTGATTGATGGTAATTCAACCAATCCTAGCTGCTGAATGAGTACAAATGAGAGTACCAATCAGACACCAGCATACACCTGAGGAAGTGACGCAATCACGAAACGCATAGGGTCAGAGGTCACAGCTACCACAGATGAGTGCATGAGCAGCCATTGAAGTTTGTAACCACCAAAGAGTGAATCCTTTCCCCAGTGTGTGCTTCTGCAGTGTGAGAGCAGGCACGGAGCACACAGACAGCATTGTGACGAGTCTGCAGACGTCAGCTGGCTACAGAGGAAAACGGGAGAGACTTTGCCACAGTTGGATGTACAGGCTTGTTTTGTTCAGCAGTGTTGTAAGTAGGATTCTGGTTTTAACCACCAGATCATCCACAACAGTTATCTTATCCATTTTATGGAATTTAACATTCATTTTATATTTTAGTAAACTAGTTTCAATTGTTATTACAGCCTTGTTTGTCTATGTTATATGTTTTATGTTGTTGTAGTTTTGTGTGTATTAGTCAGTGATGTGAGTCAGTGTTATATGTATGTATGTTTGTTTAGTTTAACATTATACACTATGATTTCTCTTTGTGTTTAACCCCACATATCACAAGACGTCATTCACGGAACCACAAGTCGATCCAGATGAATAGGACTTTATCTTTCTAAAAGAAGTTTAACCCTCACTATTATATCTGGACATTCACTGGACTGTATTTTCCAAGGCACCGGTTTGTATTGTTGTTTTTGTGTAGTATTCTGACTTCTGATTCAGTCAGTATCACTCGGCTGCCTATCTCATGTGGTTGAGATTCTTTGTTCTCTTGATTACATTTGAGCACATATATTTATTACAGTATTTAAGTTTTATAAGCGCTTTTTAGCCCCTTTCCTTTTTTTCTGACATGTGACAATCTTATAATATATAATGGAAATAAGCTCTTCAGACATAAAAGTAACAATAGGAGGAGCCGCTGTCACGAAGAGCTTACAGTCTAAGTGGTAAAAGTGAAAAAAGAGTGATCTGCGCTCATAAAATTGTGATAATGTGCTTAGGTATAAAGATGCTTAATGCAAAGTGATAACAGTGTTAAACCCAAAATAAATATATGATTAAATCAAATATTAAACCTGTGTTGTATGGAGGTAGGAGCTGCTGTGCTTGTGGGATGGCTCCACAAACCGAAAACTAATACAAGAACAAAAAGAGAAACAGCGCAAAAAGCCTCATAGTGTAGTATATTAAAATGTGTTTGTAGTTTTAAACAGGTAAGTATTGCACGTACATCAAAGAAAGCATATATCAGCATGACATGTAAGGGACATGTTACCACTAGGCAAACTGCAACCGTGGATCAAGTTGTTTCAGCCCTGCAACCGGATCAGGTCTCTCTTTTTCCTCTCTGGTGGTGGTCTTTGTACACCCTCCACTTGAGCAGGTTAGAGCCTTCACTGTGTAGTGAGGGTATAGCCGCCGCTGTCACAAAGAGAAGGATTCTCTTGCTGGTTCCAGCTCACCACACGTGTGCTGATGACGTCATCAAATGGCGCCGTCAGAGTTCTCACGTCGCGTCTTTTGCAGTTGAACAGTAAAGTGGCCAAAGAATGTCCCGAACTCAGTCAATGTTGCAATAAAAATAGACCTCAATATGTAATGAGTTGGAACGTGCCCTCTTCCTTCCTACGCGTTTCGTATAAGGATATACTTCGTCAGGGTATATCGGAGGTTACTTTCTGGGCGCTCTTTATACCTATACGTCTCTTGTGATTGGCTGTCGGTGTATAGGACAGCCCCTCATTCAGGGAGGTAAAACTAATCTGCACTAAACTGCTATACTCTTAAACATCCTATATTTAGAGAGAATACATTTATAATACATTAATTTGTTTAAACAATTTTATTTTTAAAAAACATAAAAAACATGAATTGATATCTCTATAAAATAAAGAGACAAAAGTTAGTGCACAATAAAAAACGGTAGATAATGCTATCTATTACTATATAGATCTTAAAAAAGAATGGGAATATAGGATAGGACGATACCAGATACCAGGATTGGATCATAAAGAAAAAATAACTAGTGCTACAAAATATAGGAATACTAGTTATAGCAAAACAGGACCTTTATATTAAGTATCTAAATAATTGAAAATTATAATAAAAGCTATATGTGATACAACAAAATTAACACGTCATAAACATATTTTTACTAATTGAAGGATATATATTTAAATAATTAAATTAATACAGTGACCAGACATCAATCTCCTCATTTAAGCCTAGTGGAAACAGTGTCTGCATTTTATAAATCCACAGACTTTCTTGTTTTGAAAGCATTTTTTCTCAGTCTCCACCACGTCTTCCTAATGGAACAATCTGGATACCAATATATTTCAAAAGTGTGGGATCACAATTATGTTTATTTTTAAAATGTCTGGAGACACTATGTTGTTCCAGACCAAGTCTGATGTTTCTTGTGTGTTCAAGAATTCTTACTCTAAGATATCTTTTAGTACGCCCAATATATTGGTATCCACATGGACACTGTAGGAGATATATTACATGTGTAGATTTGCAGGATATACAATCTTTGAAAAAAAACCCTCTCTTTTGTGGTATTAGATTGAAATTGTTTACGATCTGAATTAAGCATATTGCACGCCTTATATTTTCCACAGCTAAAGTTACCGTTAGGTTTTTTTGGCATCCAAGGGATCTCTATTGATGTATTGATCGGTGGTCCGATATCGCTTGGTGCCAAATAATGTTTTAAATTTTTTGCCCTACAGTAAATGAAGCTGAGTTGTGGATGGAGGGAAGGACCAAGAATAGGGTCATTACATAGAATGTTCCAATTTTTATTAATAATTTTTTGAATATTCATACTAACTGAATTAAACTCAGTAATAAATGGAACTTTAATCTTATTGTCACTTGTTTTGTCGTTATTCTTTTTTTGCTTTTGTATCAATAGTGACTCCCTATTTATGTTATTGACTTTCTCTAAAGATTTAATTAACAAACTCCTATCGTATCCTCGTTTGATGAATTTTTCGAATAGAGTGGTGGATTGAACCTCAAAGTCAGTCTGAAGACTGCAATTGCGTTTGATGCGCATAAACTGACTTGTGGGTATATTGTAAATCCAGGATCTTTTATGATTACTGGATGACAATAAAAAGCTGTTGGTGTCCACTTTTTTGAAAAAAGGTTCTAGTGTTAATTTCCTGACCTATTCTAGATTCTAAATTGAGGTCTAAAACATCTATTTTGTTAACATTTGTCTCTGCAGTAAATTTCAAATTTAAATAATTTTCGTTTAAATAAACTTTGAATAGGTCCAAAGTGTTTTCATCACCCTCCCAAATGCACAGGACTTATCAATATATCTTGCCAAACAATTACTTTATTTGCAAATGGATTATTATTCCAAATGAAACGATCCTCCCATGCCCCCATGTAGATGTTGGCATAACTGGGGGCAAAGCGTGTCCCCATAGCTGTGCCACACAACTGAATGAAAAATTGATTCATAAATAAAAAATAGTTGTGTGACAATATGAAATTAATGGCATCAGTAATAAATTCACAATTCAATGGATGTAGATCTACGTCTCGTGCTAATGTCTCTTTTATAGCTTCTAGGCCCTTGTTATGGGGAATACAAGTATATAGCGACTGGGCGTCAAAAGTTGCCCATCTATAGTTTTCTTGCCATTTAATTGTTTTGACTAAATTTAAAACGGCAGTTGTATCTTTTATATATGATGGTAATATCTTTACATATTTCTGTAAGAAATAGTCTACATATTGAGACGAAACGCGTAGGAAGGAAGAGGGCGCGTTCCAACTCATTACCTATTAAGGTCTATTTTTATTGCCAATATTGACTGTGTTCGGGACATTCTTTGGCCACTTTACTGCAAAAGACGCGACGTGAGAACTTTGACGGCGCCATTTGATAACGTCACCAGCACAAGTGTGGTGAGCCGGAACCAGAAAGAGAATCTTTCTCTTTGTGACAGCGGCGGCTATACCCTCACTACACAGTGAAGGCTCTAACCTACTCGAGTGGAGGGTGTACAAAGACCACCACCAGAGAGGAAAAAGAGAGACCCGATCCGGTTGCTGGGCTGAAATAACTTGATCCACGGTTGCAGTTTGCCTAGTGGTAACATGTCCCTTACATGTCATGCTGATATATACTTTCTTTGATGTACGTGCAATACTTACCTGTTTAAAACTATAAACACATTTTAATATACTACACTATGAGGCTTTTTGAGCTGTTTCTCTTTTTGTTCTATGGGACGATCGAGAGGATTTGGCCCGGGATTAAAGGGGTTACACCCCAATTGGCCACCCTCTACCCTCACCTGGGAAGCAAGGGGTTAACTGGACTGAGGTCCAGTAATGTGTTTTACCTCGCTTCAATATCCAAATGCTTATTCCCCTGTAAAAAATGTATTGTTTCTGGGCCAGTGTCTGCATCACACACACACTAGGATCCATCCGGGAGTACAAGGGTTAATAGTTCTTTAATGATTATAGCCCTTTGTGTAATTTTCCCGCCTTTTCAGGCACCATTTTGCAGGGTCCAATAGGTCGCCATTAGGGCTCAATGCATTCTAATGGCGAATCTTGCTGTTTTGGTCCTGTTTCCTGTGAAGACCAGCAGGTGGCGTCCAAGAGGAGGAGCGGCGGTTTCCCATTGTAAGTCAATGGGCCCATTGACTTAAATGGAGGTTCCTCGACGGCCCTTTCCAGGAACGAGTTGGCTGCCGTCCAAACCGCAAAACCGCAAAACCGCAAAGCGGATACTTTTTCAATGAGAGAGCTTTGATCACTTAGCAGTCAAGTTCAACGACAAGTGGCGTGGGAATAAACAGTTCTAGAGCACCTAGAAATAAAATTCTTTTTGCCCCTAGTTCCTAGGCCTCCCCCCAACTCGACCACAACCGGGTGCCCGAATCCTGGACCCCCGATAAGGGTCGAACCGAGAAGAGTGGGTCGCGCCATATGTTCCAATGACGGCGGCAGAAACAGCTCAAGAAAACGGCTAAGTGTAAAAAGCTGAAATTTAGGAATCCATATCTCCAGTTCCGGAGGGTCCAGAGGGCCAGGGTTTGGGGTACCTGTAGTCACTGCTCCGGCATCGCTGCAGAACCATCCTTGACCCTCTTGGACCAACCCGACGGAGTATGGACGCCCTTGAAAGTTTGGGACTTTTCCCATAGACTCCAATGGCGGCCAATCTCCATTGACCGGCTATGGCGAAAAAACCCCATTGACTTCAACGGCGGCGTTGCCTCGTTGAAAGTCTATGGCGGCGGATTCCCATAGCCGCCAACGGCGGAGGTTTGCGATTGAAGGTCTATGGCGGCGAAGCCCGTTGTTTTCAATGGGGATTTAGTGAAAAACCGTGATTTAATTTACAGCGGAGTTTATTGTATTAAAATAGGAAACGGTTTAAGGTGTATTTGTGTAACTTCGGTTCCGAAGGTCGTAGCAAGTCTCAAATTGGACCATAGGGTGTTCCAGTTCCGGCATTGAGAACTGGGAAGTTTGGACCCGCTGGACCAAACGGAACCGGATATTTTAATATGTTTGTGTTTTATCTTTAATACTGTGTCCCAAGGTATGGACAAGAACCAAAGGAAATTCCCTTGGCCATAAGGCAGCAGATGGTCAGGGAAAGCATCCCAATGTCTAGAATTTAAGTGCTGTTCAAAGGAGTTTATCACCTACACTGTTTACAGGAGGGCGGAGATGACTCAAACCAGAGCAGGCTATAAGTGTCCCATTTCACACCTTACAACAAACGGTATCCTGCCAGAAATTCCATTTAGTAGACTGGCTGGCATTCCTGATGCAAATATGGGGCTGCAGAAATGAGACCCCAGAGTCCAACTTAGCATGTGCCAACTAGCTGGGGGGCATGTATCAAAATGTGTTCCCATGTTAGTGAGTGGCTACAGGTAATTGAAAACCAATCACCTGTACTTAATGTTAAGGATAGGGTTACAAAAGGTTTATAAACGGTTGTCCACCCTTTATCCTGTCTTCTTCTATACCATCTTGATTGCTGAGAGAAATGCTATGCAATGTCTGCATGCAAGGTCTTTTCATGGCTTTTCGTGTCTTGGGATGATGAAGATTGTTGTATGAACTGCCAGTCCAGATGTGACTGTTTCATCATTTCCATCTTTAAGTAAGTGTCCATATTTTGCCTGTTATTTGTATATTTTGTGTGTTCACCTTTATCAAGAAATAAATTATATTTTATCATATCTTAGTCTCGTCCCAGTTCAACCCAGTTATATATATATTTTTTGGTGTATTATAAATAGCCTGTCACAAAGCTCCCGTCACATTCTTGTCTAAGTGGTAAGTAGGAAGATCTTACAGAGATTGGAGTGTCTTCTGATAAGTGCATCTGCAAGGGACCAAGATCAGCGCATATGAGATGTTTAGTATCAGCAAGCTACGTTAGTAGCTACCCACATGCTTTGTTAAAGTGGTGTGTTTTAAGATAGACCTTAAGGTGGAGACAGAGGGGTGCTAGTCGTATGTTGAGGGGAAGGGCATTGCAGAGGTGTGAGGCAGAGAGTGATAAAGGCTTTATGCAGGAGAGGGCTTTAGATGCAAAAGGGGTAGACAGAAGACATCATTGAGCAGAGTGCTAGTCGGGCAGGTTGTGTAAAGGTCAACGGGATGGGTATGATATTAGAGGGGTTTACACTGCGAGGAGGTAAAGTCGGATGTGTGAGGCGAGGACAAGAGCATGCACAAATGCCATGCTTCCCTCTCCTTTAAAGAACATTATCAAATAGTGCCAGCACTCTGCAATGCCCTCCCCAAAAAGGTGCAGTCTTTTTGTGGATTTTGAATTCCTATTCCCTTTTCATTTGCAATACTTCCCTTGGTATCCCAGAGGAAGGGTAGTGCAGCAGCCATGGGTCCTCGCTGGATTCCCCCAGTAGATTTTATGCCCTTGTGCTGTACATTCCCTGTGAGATGAAAGTGGTAATGGTCTTTTTGAGCCTTCAACAAGCCCAACTAATACAATGATGGGTAAGAAAAAGTCCAATATTTTCTGATTCAATAAACTGTTATTAAACCTCTTCCAATGTCGTACCTGCACACCCACAACCTTTATGATATTATGTGATCTGTGCCTATGCTACGATTCACTACTTCTGGTTAAGAAATGTAGGAACTGATTTAGAATTAGCGAGCGAATGTGTAGCGTTGCACAAACTCATTGCGAAGGCACTAAGGGGCCTATGCAGAAAGGGCCGAAAAATTGCATTCGCCAGGGTTTCAATTCGCCATGTTTTTGGCGTGTTAACCTCGCTGTATGCAGGGAGGGCCGAATCCCTGGCGAATGAATGCGCCACCACCATTTGAAATAATGGCTATTAAGCAGTGGCGAGACGGCTGCCTGGCGAGAAACTGACGAGAAGCCGTCCCCTGGCGAGTTATGTCTGCAGCAGAGAGAGATCCGCTGCTCTCTCTGCGCAAACATCGGCACATTAAAAATTGTTGAAAAACCATTTTTATTGATAGTGTAGATGTGCAGGGGGTCTCCGGAGTTGAACCGCGCTGTTTTCAGGTCGGGGGACCCCCTGCTCCCCGAGATACAGCCCCCTTTATGAGGTGCCGGTATCCCTCTGCGTTTAAAGCGCCCGATCACGTGACCGCGGCCTGTAACCCAAGCAGAGGGATACCGGCACCCCCTAAAGGGTCCTGTATCTCGGGAAGCAGGGGGTCCCCGGACTTAAAACAAAAACATTTCTGCTCCGGAGACCCTCTGCACATGTACAGTATAAATAAAACACACATATCAATAAACAGTCGTTCCTTACCTTAGCGGCTATGTGCTACGGTAACGAAGCAGCATCAATGTATTTGTAATAATATTGTACAGTGAGCAGGGGGTCTCTGAGCCACAAATCAAAGCTCAGTGGACCCCCTGATCCTGCACAATATTATTTAAATACAGAAATGCTGCTTCATTACCATAGCGTATAGCCGCTAAGGCAATGAAGGGTTAAGGCAGAATAGCATGTTTATTGGGGACAATTGCCCCCAATAAACATTGCAATAAACAACATACACCACCTGTGTATTTAAAATACAAAAAACAAGAATAAAGTCATTAAATACATATAGCACTTACCCATTACCGGGTGCCACGATGAAGGCCATCCTCATCTTCATCCTGCCCATGCCCCCTCCGCTGCTGCAAAACAGACACAAGAATGAAAACATCCTAAGTAATGTCCCCTAACCCCTTAATCACCATAGCAGTTATTAACCGCTACAGTCATTAAGGGGTTAACCCACTCTCACCCACCACTCGGGACCCCTACATACCCTCCCACACTAACCCCCCATCCCCGTGAGGCCTAACCACCCTCACCCAGTACCCAGAAGGGAGGCCTACCCACATACCGTTTGGGAAAACACCCCCCCCCCAACACCTACAGTACAATAATGTGCAAAATAACTATTATCCAGATAGGGATAATAGATTATTTGGCCATTATTAAAAACATTAACTAGCATATTCAAATAAATTACGTACTACTGACCTTATCAATAAGAAATCTCAATCGGCAGCAACATCTTTGTCTTGCCCACTAAAAACATAGCTAATACAAATGTCAATACATTGCTATTACATAGAGATATCAATTAAACCCTTAAATACAATTTCGGAAAGTAACTGACAAGGTAATGAAGGGGTTAAGCCACAGTGGGCCGATACCCACCCTTCACCCATGAATGTGTACATTGCCTTCATCATGCAAATATATATATATATATATATACATATATATATATGATACGAACCAATCCAAAGACCAGTAAAGAGACAGCAGACCGCACGGGGTTAATCCAATAGTATATATTCACAACATGAAATACACGTAAGCCAACGTTTCGGTCCCACAGAGAGACCTTCCTCAGGGCCGTATATATATATATATACAGAAAGAGAGAGACATATATATATATATATACACACACATGATTAATCAATATACAAATTAATGTGGAAGGGTTATCTAATACATTCAGTACTCAAAATAACTGTTCTCCATTAATACACACTACAATACAAGTAATTTCCTGTCATAATGCTAACTGATATTACAATCAAAAAGATAACATGGCAATCAAATATCTCTAATCACAATCAACACATTGCAGTAACATTGAATATATGATGCATACAATCTATGCACCATATACATTCTGCTAATGAATTTTAACAATAACATTTCAATCCAAATACAGATAAATCCAAACAAATAGACTATTCTAACCAATCCGGTAAACATAAATCAATTACCATTCAATAATGACATCCCTAAACAATTAACATTGCATCCTTAAACAATTGACATTCAATCCCTAACAATTAAACAATTAACTAATTCAAACCTGCAACTCAGCAATGTAGGCTCAGAAAATATATAAGTACCAAGAAGCATAAACAATTAATAACGAAGGCTACCCCTGACCTCTAAAACAACATGCAATAGCAACGTTAAATCTATGTAATTTTGAAAGACTTTCAACACTCATTGAAGCATACATGCATAGTCAAAATAATAGAAAACACAGCAAAACAAGGTTTTAAAACACTATCATTTGTTACCCTGTATGTATATATATCTCTAGACACACATACATACATACAGTGGCAATAAATGATATAGCACTGATAATTAAATAAACATGTAAAGCACAGAAATAAAACAAATTCACTACTTGAATTAAATACATTTCTTTACTTCACTTACATTACTTGCCCCCACCGACTCCCGTAGAACACCTTACTCACGTACAAAATCACCAGGCACAGGAACCCATAAAATAAAAAACCATAAAAAAATAAACATTAAACTAAAAATCCAAATCAATCCACGGGTCTTCTACTTTTAATCCATATTCATCTGTATTCTTCTTTTACCTTCTTCCGGGGTCTTCTTCCCTTCTTCGGCCACGCCCTGGTCTTCTTTCTTCAGAGGAGGTCCTTCCTCCTCGGCGTCTGGCTTCAAAATGAGACGACATAGGCTTTTAAAGGCCTATGACGTCACATTTTCGTCTTATGGTTCCCACGGCCCTGATTGGGCCGTGAAAACCATGTGTTTTGGCCGATGTAAAAAAAAATGATGACGTCACTTAAAGGCAATGAAAGCACAGCCAATCAGAATGGCTTTGCTTCAATTGCCTTTAAGATGACGTCATGAAAAGACACATGGCCGCCCTCACATGGTATGGTAGCCAATCAGAGCGTGGGAACTCCATCCCTACCCTTCTCGCCACCCGCGCAGCAAGTTTTTAAAACACAAAAAAAAAACTGGCGTTTTTTTCTCATCTCACCCGTTTCTCGCCATTTACTGAATTGCTGTGGGCATATTTGGCGAGAACCTGGCGAGATTGCGCTTCTCGCTGCTCTCTGCATGAGGCCCTTAATGGCAATAGTTGAATCATAAAAATAAAGCCCTGATGTGAAGGCGTGTCAATGCCTAATTCATTTTCAATGCAATTTGGGCATTCACAATTGCACCTGTTTTATATTAGCTGCTGTTCTAAATTTAGGAACACTTATTAATTATACGCCAACAGTGACCACCAGGTGCAAACTTTGCTACAGTACAAGAACTCACCATTTCCTGCACTTTTTTTTTTTTTTAGCTATGGCTACAATTACTGCTTTTCCGTATGCAGATGCTACCTTGCAATCCTTGCTATTCAGAAAAACAAACACACAACTTTGTCCAGCTCGTCTCAGCTGATTTGGAGGTTGGCTCCTCCCTCCCAGGTTTAAAGCTCATCCCATCCCACTTTCCATATGCACAGGTCTTTGCATGCAGCTGATTGCGACAGATCTAATACAGAGTATTCTTCCTGGCATTTTCCAGGTAAATAAGAATTTCAATCAGATTTAGAACATGCAGCTGATTATGACAGATCAATTATGAACATTCTTCCTAGTATTGTATAGGTTATTAAGAATTGTAATCAGTGTTAGGACCTGTGAATTATGGCCATGCCTTGGAGGGGCTCACAGGCTTACAATGCTTTGGCCAAAGTGTTAAACTAAATGACCCTTTTATTCAAGAGATATATAGGTATTTCACTGTGTATTTTTGCCATTGGATGTAGCACTGGGCTCTGTTTGTGTTTGTTTGTGTTTGTTTGTAGTTTTCAGGAAAACAGACCAAGACTTCGCAGAAGAAGAGAAATAATTTATAGAGCTAATGTACTTGAAACACCTGCTGAGGAGGTCTTGCAGAATTAGGATATAACAATTCAGTAAGTTCCATCAGAAAGACAGGCTGTTAATGACCCCAAAGAATAAATGTACTCATATTCAGTGGCATTACAATGTTTTAAGAACACTTGTTTGTGACTTTGTTGCTCTGGACTCTAAATTGGAGTCTACTTTCTGACAGTATGTTGACGCAACGCTATCTTCAAGACAATGCTATTTTTGCGACAACATCTAATCTCTAAATCATGCTCAACGGGATCTGTGTATCAAGGCAAAACTGATATAATTCTGGGGCAAGATAATTGCACAAGATGTAAAAAATCCTACTGATTTCCTTCGGGTTTTCTTTAATACATTTAGTGCAGTTATTCTGACCAACTGACATTGCTAAGTCTTAGCGCATCTTACGCCTCCCAGGGCCAAGGGTAAATTGCAGGATCCATGGGCATAGAAATGTTAAAATTCTTGTGAAAAAAATATTCACTCAAATTTAAGATACGCCATGGAAGAGGATAAAGCCTTTTTTCAATACAGTGTCCGGCTATATGGATATTTAGTCAGGTGACCTCATCAATCCAGTTAGAATTTCATCTAGCTGAGCCCTATTGCACACACTGAATAAGCAATTACGTTATTTTCTCTACTTTAAAAAAATAAAAATAAACATTTGTATTTTTTTCAAAAGTAGTACTTGGGTCCCAAAGTGGCAGGAGAGAGATTTGATGGACAGATATTTTCTTGTGCAAATACAGTAAAAGTGCTGACTCAATATACCTCTTATATGATCTGAGGATGAATAAGAGAGGGCACTTTTACTTCAAATTCCATATATGAGGGATTCAAAATGTATCTCCAAATTCCAGGGGGAGCCAAGAAGGTCACATAAAATAAGAAAACACATCATAGTGCAACAACATTTCAAGACTTGTGGTAATGGCTTGATGGAAATCTTGGCTCTTATAGGTTATCTACTTACAATGGAGTAATAAAAAACTTGCATATCCAAACTGTGGCTTTTTCTTTGAAGACAGTTGTCTCATATAAGAATGTGTAACATAACGATACCTCAATGGAAAAAGAATACAAGGTACCATAGTGCAGATAAATGTGGAAAAAATACTTTATCTGTAAAAGCTGTAAGAAATGTACTTACAATAGACACATTCTTTAAAAGCATGTAAATAAACTAAGGAGCTTTAGCACCCACGCCGTTACCAGATCACGGTCTCACAGCTTCCGCAGCACGCAGCCACTCTGGCTGCTCATGTCTCACGTATACGTCAGAGCACTACTTCCGGTTCCAGTCTCTCTGTGCTAAAGGGATCAAGGGCGCGTCTATGCTCCTTGGAGGTTTCCGCTCAACGCGTTTCGCCAGTCTCAGCGTCGGCAGGAGTGGATACCTCCCCCTCACAATATGCATGCATATATAGCAAGTAGGCATCGCA
Source organism: Ascaphus truei (assembly GCF_040206685.1). NCBI lineage: Eukaryota > Metazoa > Chordata > Amphibia > Anura > Ascaphidae > Ascaphus > Ascaphus truei. The sequence goes on along the minus strand of NC_134483.1, from coordinate 466,066,463 downwards.
AGGTATTCAAAGCGCAAGAAGTCCCCACAATCATATGAAATAGAAATACATTTACATAGTGCAAATGTGTATAAATTCAAAGTGTGATGTAGATGAAGTCTTTAAAGTGCCCACTCACATGGTGGTGAATTAAATCAGGTGTTTGTCAGATTTAATCTGATGTAGATCTGGATCAGTTAGTATCACTGGATCTCTCCCAATCACAAAAAGGCAAAAGAGGTGGACATACAGTAGTATATACAGTTTTTAACAACATTAGAGAACAAAAATGGAGCACTACCATGCAGTGGTAAAGAGAGAGATGCGTATCCCAAAGTTATAAAAATTCTAAATGTATTGGATCATGAAGAGATAAAGGCTAGTAGCCCACACCAACATGTTTCACGCCAAGTGGCATTAAACATGTTGGTGTGGGCTACTAGTCTTTATCTCTTAATGATCCAATACATTTTGCATTTTTATAACTTTGGGATACTGTAACAGGGGACTTATCCCTGTTCAGTAATGTTCCTTTAATCTAGCAGTGTGGTAGTTAATTACTAAACACCACCTGCCTGATTAGATTGTTTACAAAAAGCCTGCCTTTGAGACAGGAAGTGACTCTCTTTAGCTCTGACTGAGAGCTGACCTTTGGAGAGACAGAGCAGAGGTTCTTGAGTCCCAGGAGAGACTGACCAAAAGAAACCCAGATCTCTGGAGCTGACCAGTCTTGAGCTCTGCACAACAGAGCTGATTTCAAGACACAGGGAAAACTACTACACCTGAAGCTCAACCAGGAAGTGAGAAGATTTTCCCTCCAAGAAACAGATAAGACTATTATTCTTAAGAGACTGCTTATATCTGCTTATTTCATGCTATATGTTTGGGGTTGGGAGAAATGCTTAACTAATGGAGATGTGAACTAATTGCATAGGATTTCACTAGAAATACTCCCAAGTGAATGGAAGCTTTGTTCCCCCCCCCCTGTGTTTGGATGATTTCCTGATGAAAAGGAAAAGGCACAATAAAGCCTTATTATAATTTCACCTTATAAATGTCTCCAAGTTGTGTACCTCTGTGAACGTCCGTCTACATATGGTGTCCGAGATGGGACAAGAGGTGTCTTTGGTGTTAAAAAGGACCGGAGATTTTTGTGTGAATTTTTTTTTAATGTTTTTGCCTACAAACAGTCTGAGAAAAAAAAAAAAAACCTCATGCAGCAGAGATCGGAATAAAAGGGATACACACCACTGAAACTTACAAAAACCCAGAAGAGACTGCTGAAGTAGCTAAACCTTATTTTGCCTATCACAAAGTGTAATATGGTCATTGAAATAGGGGTCTTTGCCTTTCAGCCATAGTCAGGGTTCAAGAAGTGAGTCAGCCCTTGGAAAGGGATAGGTGTTTGTTGTTTTCAAAAGTTTCGCTGAAGCAGTGAATACAGATGGTGACCCACGAGTGGTACTGATTTTGCAGATAAAGGTTGCCACACCGCATAGGACTACCAGCTGTGAATGGAGTATATGCAGAAAAGTGTGAAAATTAATACAAGACTGTGCTGACGCAGGGGAATTTTTAGCAAACCAATGCTGAGTGTAAAATTGCCCTATAGGGGAAAAAGTGATTTCTGAACTGTGTAAAAGGTTTTTTCAAAACCAATTGCTGAATGTTGAGTCACCCTGCCGGGAATGAAAGAAATAGTCCACTGCAAAGAATGTTTTTTTTCTGCAAGTAAAAAAGTGTGCCTATATATATCTTGGGAGCAAAAACAGACACCCAAAGTGTGAAGTGTGAATGCCATAATACCCAAAGATGAGACTGAAAATTACTGAACTCAGGCAGAAAACCAAATTCTGTTGCTGAAGTCGGGGAGATTGCCCCCTGCAAGAAAATGGTGTAAAGCAAATAGACTTTTTTACCTAGCAACTGCACATCTTGTATACCTGATAAAAGAAAATGCATGCACAGTACTGCTGATATTTAAAAAAAAATTTTATCCAAGAAAGAAAAGTCTACAGAGATGCCTGTGAGAGCTACGACCTCTACAAGCAAAATATGGCTACCACAATTGGGGGTTCTAGCAAATACAGTGGCAACAGCTGCAATAGTGCCTCCTGAGGTCAGGAAGAAAATTACACCTGATAGCCTAATAATGGAGGACAAGATGCAGCGTTCCTGTAATGAACCCTACCCCACGGAAGAGTGGCCCTTCCAGTCCAATAAAGAGGAAGACATCTCTTACGGGGAACCCGAACCGAGTCACACCCACAAAACACCCCAAGAATGGTGGGGGTGCCTGAACTCGGCACGAACAGAAAAGACCGCTCCCTTTGATAACGAATATGATCAACAGGAGACAGAGCGGGAGCAGCAGATCACCCAATATTTCTGTCAGCTAAAGCAACTGCAAGAAAAGCCTGGCGTATATAATGAAGCTGCTAAAATTTCAAATGAAGATGGAGACCCCAATATCCCTGAAGGGACGGTGTCATCCAAATCAAAAAGGCGGAAAAAGAAAAAGAAAAGCAGTTCTTCACTTACCGTGGAAGGAACAGACACGTCCGCAGATCCTGTGGAGGAAAAGGGGGACCGAGTTGCCCTGCAGCCTAGAGAAAATGGAGAATTCGTCCCACGGTTAACCGAATATCCAGAGGGCCCAAGGCAGAAGTCGTGTACCCCAAAGAAGTGTCTGTCCGGTGACAACAGTGAGGAACCCTCAACTAGTCATCCCAGGGAAGTGGAGCCGGAACCAGTGAGTGACGATCCCTTGACCAGCCCTGAAGACGCCCTGAAAATTGCCAGGCATGACTGTGATCTGCTCTGTGAAGAATTAGGAAGAGAGAGAAAAAATAATGCTGAGCTACAGAAGACTGTGCTCGCAATTTACTCTGCGGCCAAGACCGAATTGGAGGATCTCAAGACTGAGCTAGATACTGCAAAGGCTACTATCTCCACCATGGATGAAAAGCAGAGCCAATCTGATAAAATGGTGGCTACGCTAAAGCGGAAGTATGAGGAGGCACTGAAGCAGATGACAGTCTTCCAGCAAGAGGTTCACACTATTCGTATAGAGCTTGATGCCTCACATCATGAGACCAACAGCTGCCGCACAGACCTGGAAGTTTCCAGAAAGGAACTACACAGTCTCACTGAGGAGCTGGACATTGCTAAAGAAACTATTGGTAATCTTGGTACAGTTCTCAAAGTCTCTCAGAAGGAGCTTCAGACCCTCAACCTAGAGAAGGAAGTCTCACGCCAGCAGATTGTCATTCTAAAAGCAGATGTGCGTAAATGGAAGGAGGACTGCAAAGAAGCCCTGAAGAATACAGAGACTGAAAAAGGAGAAAGTTCAAGATTAAAAAGAGAAAACTTAAAACTGAAAGAAGAACATTTTCAGTTAACAGAAGAAGTCAAGGAAAAGTTTGACGCAGAGCACCGACTGCAGAACCAACTGCAAGGTCTGTGTACACACCTCCAGTATGCTGAGGAGAAGCAGCAAACGCTACAGGAAGAAAAACTGCAGGCTGCTAAAGAGGTACAAGCGCTGCAGGAACGTCTGAATACCCAGTACGTCCCCACAGAGCAGTATGAGGAGCTAAAGGCCACGCTGCATGTCTTCAGAGCATTGTTGGAAGTGGAACTTCGATACCAGGTGACTCTGTATGAGAGGGAGCGTGAGAAGGCTCAGAAAGTGGAGCAAGAGCTGGAGAGACAGACTGTTCCATTCCCTTGAGTCAGTACACCAAGGAGAAAACAGATGCAAAACGACAAAAATTACAGAGCTCCAGAATATGAAGGAGACTCTGATACAGATTCCTCCAATACGGAAAAAGGTATTGGCTCTGCCCAAGCACCAGTATCCCACAGTAACTAATGCCCGTAAGGGCAAGGGTACAGTGAGAGTTGGGGACTCCACGCAACTTCAAAACAAAATTACGAAGTTTGAGCCACCAAAGAAAGCACTAGCCAAACCTACAGCTGCCCAACAGGCAACAAACAGAGGTAGGAGTGCAGAATCAAAGCCAGAAGAATCCTTAGCTGAAGAAGCTGAACTTGCGACTCCGTGGTGTGGAGAAGCTGCAGAAAGACCACTTCAAGAGCAGAAAACTCTAAGGGCTAGTCCTAACTGCTCTACAACTGTTGCCATACACTTTGTCTACAAAAAGAGGAGTGCCCGACGCAACAGAAATCTCAAGACCGCGCACGCGATAAAAAGACTTTACGTGGAAAAAGTCCTCCTCGAGCGACTGAGGAGTGCTGATCTCAAGCATCTTCGGGAGGAGACAAAAATAAACTGGAGAAAGGGCTCCAATCCCAGCAGGGCAGAGGGTTCTCTTCCTCCATCCACTCTCATTCAAGTCACAGAGATATCTAGAATGAGAGTGGAAGGATGGGCTTTGGCCGTGATAAGCCCGAGCTTCCCACAAACAGGGGAGGTATGTAACAGGGGACTTATCCCTGTTCAGTAATGTTCCTTTAATCTAGCAGTGTGGTAGTTAATTACTAAACACCACCTGCCTGATTAGATTGTTTACAAAAAGCCTGCCTTTGAGACAGGAAGTGACTCTCTTTAGCTCTGACTGAGAGCTGACCTTTGGAGAGACAGAGCAGAGGTTCTTGAGTCCCAGGAGAGACTGATCAAAAGAAACCCAGATCTCTGGAGCTGACCAGTCTTGAGTTCTGCACAACAGAGCTGATTTCAAGACACAGGGAAAACTACTACATCTGAAGCTGAACCAGGAAGTGAGAAGATTTTCCCTCCAAGAAACAGATAAGACTTTTATTCTTAAGAGACTGCTTATATCTGCTTATTTCATGCTATATGTTTGGGGTTGGGAGAAATGCTTAACTAATGGAGATGTGAACTAATTGCATAGGATTTCACTAGAAATACTCCCAAGTGAATGGAAGCTTTGTTCCCCCCCCCCCCCCTGTGTTTGGATGATTTCCTGATGAAAAGGAAAAGGCACAATAAAGCCTTATTATAATTTCACCTTATAAACGTCTCCAAATTGTGTATCTCTGTGAACGTCCGTCTACAGATACGCATCTCTCTCTCTTTACCCCCGCATGGTAATGCTCCGTTTTTGTTCTCCATTGTTGTTTCCAGCTCTACTTTATCGACGGACTGCACACCAAGTACTCTAGGACACTGGATATCCATCTGGACCCTGCAAATTTACGGGAGTCCTATGCTTTATATCCACACTGATTTCAATAAGGTTTTGACCCTTTTATTTTACACGTCAATTGTTCTGGGCACAAAGTTGTGTTTGCATCTTCACTGCAGTGCTCTGAGGGATCAATCTTGTTAGGCGTGTTTATGGGGTGAGTTTCATGCTTATACTTTATTATATCAGTTACTGGTAAAAGTACTTTGCATTAATTGCTTCAAGTTGCATCAAGTCTCAATATATATATTTGTGATTGGTTCTCTGAGCACCGCACAGTTTAAAAAATATATATAATACAGTTTTTATAAGTTAAAAATGGTTAGAGCAGTGAGCTCAATCAACTCACATGCTCCACAGCAATAAACAGCAGTTTGAATACTCTGGGTCTGAAGTAAACGGCGTCCCGATCATGCACACAGCCTGCTCCAGTCTCTCATGTACTCTCTATTATAAGGCTCTTTGAGTTTGTCAGGTGTCTAGTGCATCAGATAAGCATACATATGTGACATAGTCTATTTAATTGAATATTGCTTGCACCCGCCTATTTACAGCAGTGTTGGACTTTTGTTAATTTGCTTTTACATTGGGAAGTTAGCTGTGAGGGAGTCGGGAAGTACCATAGTCCCACTTTGTGGTGACTATGGGAATGGGCCTGTAGAAGGGGTAAGTGACCCCGAAACTTTGCCCCCTGCCTCTCACCGCACTCATTTCCTACCCTGTTAAGGATTTCCCTCTCATATCACTCACTTTTTAGTGATATCACATCCCCCCTTCCCTCACCATCCCTCCTTTTTTGTTATCATTATCATGTGATTTGTGCTTTATACACAGTATCATTCTATGTTATTTACTTTTGCTCATTAATACACATCAGTGTTTCAACTATCACTTACTTTCTCATATTTATTTGGAGTGCAGGGAACACTTTTTATGTAAAATAAAGCATGTACACATGCAACATGTTTCTGGAGAGGTGGTTTTACCAAGACCCACACAACTATAAATACACAGATACAATAATAACACCAACCCGCACCCCCACACTTTTCTTCCTCCTACTGCATCTCTTGGAGTCCTTATTTGTGATCAGACCTCCATGGTGATTGAGAGGACAATGAGCCACACAAACTTGTCCACGTCACTCCCATCCATTCTTTTATTTTTATTATTTTCTGTTAAATAAATTGGTTGCTTACTCTTTATGATCCAATTCCAAATACCCCCCTATGCCCTGTGAAACGGGATGTTGGGTAATTCCATCATGCCCTGTGGCAGAGGACTTAAAGGCAACAGCAAGGCGGTCTAGGACATTTGACCGCAGCCATTTTGCCGTGACCAAATGTCCACCGATACCCTGCCGCCGGAAGCTGCCCACTTTGCTGCTAAGGTTAGTGACTTGCCCTGAAACCCCTACCCTAAAACCGCTTAAATAAACTGCCTACTATAACAGGTAAAAAACCTTAAATTAACCGCCTACCCTAAACAGTAATTAAACTTACCGTAGAACCAGCCGGCAACGTGGAATCCAGTGGCGGATTGGCTGTGGCGGCAGGGTCCCGCGGCGGCCATTTGGTTGCGCAAAATAGCCACGACTAAATGTCCCTTTCTGGCAGCTATGAACCTCCTGTACAATACAACAGAGCAAAGCAAGGCTAGAAAGATAATCCCAAGGTTTCCCTTCCTTGGGATAATGAAGACATAGAGAAGGGATCCCCATGGCAGCATGAGTGGACTGGAAGTTCAAATGGATGTAAAGATCTCTTAGTCTTTTTCATTTTTGATTTGCAATTTGTTTATAACTCAAATCACCTATAAAGATATAAGTTATAACTGATTATCAGGTCCTCCCCTCTAGCTCAATGGGGCAGTGAGAACTCATGGTGAAGTCTGGTGGATGTAACAAGGACACTGAGATGGTAAAAGTACATTTAAGTGAATTTACCATAAGGTGTACTAAGGATTCAATAAATCTAAGTCTGTGTTTGTGAACTCCTTTCAAGTCCTTCACCTGGTGAGTCTAATAGGATGAAACAGCTATGTTTGAGTGCATCCACTGATTCTGTATTTCCTTGTCCCGGACTAAGCTGTTAAAGCTGGATAACGCAGAAGGGAAACCATGTAAAAGTGAATAGAAAGCTAAAAATGACATTCAAACTAGGAGCTTATTTCATTCACGTCCCTACCAATTCTTCCAGATGAGGGGAGCGCAAATGGTCCACATTGTATATGAAAGTGAAAATAAAGAGAATCAAGCTGAATCAAGATAGATGCTAAACTCTCACAGAGTATTAGATGCAAGTAGGCATGTTGGAGACACTTCTCTCTTCAACTGGAGTAATACTAGGTGGAGTGTGTAATCTATTAAATTGTCTTTCTTCAATCTGTGTATTTCGGGATGTCATCCGCTTAGTACCGCATGTGGATTAAAAGGATAATACAACATAGTATAGTGACGTCTGATCTCTGATGAAAATGTAAGGTAAGTTTCACAATTTTACACTCACATTTAGGAGGACATAACAGGGCAGTATAGAGACACTTCTCTCTCTATTAGGAGCAGAACTGCTTCAGAATGTATGGTGACACTCCCACCGTGGCCAGCTCAATCAGGGATGTGTGCCCCGCCGAGATGAAAAGAACAAAGCCCACAATGGTATAGTATATCAAAATTATCTATTACTAGTACCAGAAAAGCAATTGTATGTGCACTCACATTTCAAAATATAATACCGGACATGGTACGAAATGATAGAGAGCAGGATCCCCAGCGTGTTGAAAGACCGGCGTGAATCACCCGTCCCGAACTCCTACGTCACTACCGGTGATGGCTTGTCTGTGGGTGGAACTGAGCGGAGACACACTATTGCCGTGACGCTGGTCTTTCTACTGCAATCGGGAACCAGGTCGGGAAATAAATGCTCCGATATCAATATCCTTATTTAAGCCTTTGGACACTAAGGTGTTCATTTTGTGTATCCAAAATGTTTCACGTTTGGCAAGCATATTCAGCCTATCACCCCCCCCTCCAATGTGTGGGGATATATTCAATACCCTTATACGTAAGACATTTGGGATCTGATTGATGTTTAATTTTAAAATGTGATGATACTTTATGGGTAAGAAAACCTTTTTTAATATTTCCCAGATGTTCTAACACTCTTACTCTGAGTGGATGGGAGGTTCTACCTATGTACTGAAGTCTGCAAGAACATTCGAGTAGGTAAATGACATATGATGATTTGCAATTAATGTAATGTTCAATATTGAAAATTTCACCAGTATTTTTAGATTTGAATGTCAGCTTCTCAACATGTTTATTACAATATTACATTGAGTTTTTTAGCTCCACAATGTCCTTTTTTATGCATTACACCTGCTGTGTTTGGCTATGAGTCCTATGATCAGGATATTGTAAACTTACCTATGATTGTTTTATTATTAATGCTTTCTTTGATTTGTCTACTACATATATATATATTTTTATGTGGTATTTCAGACATATATCGCATTTTTTAATATAAACCATGATTAGTTGAATCATATTTGTAGAGCATTTATTGTGCTTATAGTTGATTATATTCCATCATAATAGATTAAATTTAATATGATCCCTTTTGACTTGCATTGCTAATGCAGCAGGTGTAATTACAACTAATTATAACTACCGTCAGCTGTATTCGAGTACACAGGAGGGGCTATATTAGAGTGCTCACTACACAGCCCTAACCATACTCCTTGAGAAAGGGCTTTTAGAGCCCGAAACGCGTGGGAGGTTTTTCCTGTTATGTTTGTTTTTTTGTTTTTTATGTAGTTTAATAAACGATTTTAACCTTTCTACTTACCTGGTGAGCTGATGGTGCTTCTTTTTTGGACTTTGCTGTCTCGTACCAATCCTTCTCCTGTTCATGCTGTCTTGCTGATTGGATGGATGCACAGTTGCGGTGAGGGCGCGCTAGATGGGTCCCTGAACCACAGAGGACATTCGATTCCGACACGTGGAACCTGAAGACTTGGCAGAGTGTTCCCGGACGGACCGGAGGTTGTGACGCACATCACCGGCACTCGGGAGCTCCACAGGATCGTTAGAAGAGGAGGACTTCTTACAGTGCCCCACACAGCAAAGGGATACAGTCGACGGAGAGATGAATACGGGACTGTAGAGGTACAATTATATATTTCCTCTGTTATGCTCATATCCCTACCAGCTCTTATCCATTGGAATCCGGTCACTGTTTACCCTGCCTGTGGTTACCTCTGCACGGACCCAGCGCTTGACATAGCCCTCACATCGAGCCACTGTTGTCCTGCACTAAATTAATATTATTATTTTTTCTCTTTACTTTCTGTTTAGAGCTTTGAGTAGCTTTTTTTCATAGGTAAATGACATATGCTGATTTGCAATTGATGTAATGTTCAATATTGAAAATTTCCCCAGTATTGTTAGATTTGAATGTCAGCTTCTCAACATGTTTATGCGTATAGGCTTTACATATATAGCAGCCTAAAATCCCTTCAGTTTATCCATCAGATGCCTCCTTTCTTTTTAATGTTGTAGGTGCAAGTTTTCCCTTTAGGTTCGGTGCTCTGCTGAAGATTACTTTTGGTTTCTCAGGTATATTGTTTTTCAGTATTGGATCATTCAGAAGAATATGCCAATTCCTCTGAATGATTTTCCTAATGTTATTGGCTTCTCTATTATATTCTGTAATAAAGGAAATACCATAGCTCTGATCTCTTGTGGGTGTCTTTTTTATTGTACTTGTAACAGGTATTCCACGCCACCCAATCGCAAATATAGTGTGAGTGCGGAGAACCTACAGTTACCAGGTGTGGTGCTTTACCTGTTAGGCTCACAGGAGGGCTGAGCTTCCGCCACGGGGAACCTGGGGCAATTATATTAGGAGTAACCCTGTACTCGGTGCAGCGCCTCCACCTGCGATGGTTCCCAGCAGAGCGGGAATAGTTCCTCGCAGGACACATGCAAATAACCACATACACTGTATGTATAATAATCAACACCTTTACTGGTGAACATATGAACCATATACCATTCACAGAATAACAGGTATCCCTCTCTAGAGGAGACACTAACTAAGGCGTCTCACAGGACGCTCCCCCCTACATCCCACCCCGTGTCCAATGATCCCCACTCAATGTCCTGCACTCTTTCAGAGAGAGGATATGTGTGACTGCGCAGTCACTAAACTAATTGGATAGTTGGTGCACTTGTAGATAAGGGGGTTACCTGCCGAGCACTCCAGTGCTCGGGCCTGCAACGGGCTTCACAAAGGATCAGACGAGTTCCTTCACGACATCCAGGATCCACCGTCCGGGGCGATCCCACCAGGATGGCCTCTGCAGCCACAACGCAGATCTGCGCCAACCTTCTGAATGGATGCGCGGCGTCTGCTGAGTCCCTAACTGACTCTATGAACTACGGTGATGCTCGCTGTACTATAGGCCGTCCCTACAGCACAGCAACCTTGAATGGCTTCAGGGGAAAACTCCTATTGGCCTACGGGGAACCTGTCTTATGCAAGTGGGTCCTTAAGCCCCTGCACCCGCACTACCTCTTCCCGTACCGCCCGAGTCCCCTCTGCCTCACTCCTACCTAACCCTTCCTATCCCTGCAGCAACGCACTGCAACCTGACACGATGCTCTCTTGTCAGCCCTCACAGCACTGACCGCTGTGACCTGACAAGAATGCACCCAAGCACGAACCTAAGGGCAGGGTCCCTAACCTGGGGCCGTCCCTTAACAATTACCCACTAACCTGGTGGGGAATTGGGGCCTGCCTGGGATCTGGGGGAACTTGCTCCCTACACCCTTCTTTCCCCTTCCTGCTCCCAGCTCCAACTGAACTGCGTAGTGCCCGCACAATGTATCTATATCCCTCCACGAGGAGATACTCTAGCCCTATTGGCTCCCTGGCATCACGTGGGGTGCACAGAGGTTCATGGGACTCGTAGTCCCTGCTTAGAGCCTTCACTGGTAGGCTAGGGTTTCGCGGGCTCTTTCCTGTGCATGCGCGAGCTGTTTGGGGTCCTCCCGGCGCCTGGCTCTCACTGCGCATGTGCGAGACAATGCGCAATGGCGGCGCCCTCACAGCCCTGCTTCGGGAGCACCGGGAGCCCTGCAAAGCGATCGCGGCCTTGGCAATCGGCCGCACGCATCCCCGGCAACCCCCGAGCAGGGTCCTGACCGCCCTCACCCTTGCGATTGGCTGGCGGGGCCGCCATTGGACTCGGCGGCACCCGTGATCGCCAGCAAGGTGAGGGGGGTGCTGACAGGCAAGGGGGGCCTGGCTACATACTGATCAACTCTTTGCGACTCAATTTGTCTACTTTTTCTTTTGCTGTAGTAATAGTACTCTGTCTATAATTTCTATCCTTAAATTTTTTTACCAAAATCTCAGATTGTTCTTCATATATGTTGTTATCTGTACAGTTGCGCTTGATTCTCCTTAGTGTGAGGATTCGCCGTTCCGGCGTCCCTCACCTGGCTGTACGTCGTGGGCGCTCGTCTAGTCTCCCCGCTGATGCGCACGGTAGGCTCCGTCCCCGCTCTGTTGGTAAACAACACCAGCATGGCAGTGACGCACGTTCCAGGCTCCGCCCCCGCTCTGATGTCTCAAGGAACCGGCGTGGGAGTATCACACACTCCAAGTCCCGCCCTCTGAACCCTGTGACATGTGTAGGCTGCAAGCAACCTCCTACCTGATCGGCTGCATCATTGGACGCACCTGTATGTACCAGCAGCCTATGACGCTTCACTTCCTGGTTCCGCCACTGCTTGCTATTGGAGCCTCCTCCTATATATACCCTGCACTTCCAGCTTACCTTTGCTGAGCATAGTCAGTGTGACGCCGTGCCTTGCTGCATTCTGTTCCTGATACCTTGTTTTGCCTTGTCTGCTTGATTAACCCTTTGTTGCCGGAACCCTGCTAGTTACTTGGACTCCGCTTCTCTCCGCTCCTGACCTTGGCAAAGTACCCAGACGATCCGCTCTTCTACAATCCTGACCTTGGCAAAGTACCCCGACGATCCGCTATTCTCCAATCCTGACCTGGCAAGTATATACGACTACTCTACACTCTCTAACCCTGATCCTGCTTGCACGACCAATCTACATCCTAGACGCGCCCGCGTGGCTGTGTGTTGGCGTTTCTCAATTCCCTACCTCAGCACCGCGGTCGCGCTTCGTTTGTAGTGAGCTACGCGTTACAGTATGCTCAGCCACACAAACTTCGACCCCGCTGAGGTAGGAAGAGTCCTGAGCACGCACGCCAACGCTTTGTCTAACATTGAGGAAAGACTTGCATCTTATGACCATCATGTGCAAACTATCCAGGAGAATTTTAAAACTCTCGCTCTCTCTGTACATGAATCCCGGCCTGTTCCTAGTTCTGCCACTCCTGGGGAAGTTATGTCCGTTCCTCATTCCTTCCATGAACCCCGGTTACATACGCCCAACCGTTATGGAGGGGACCCCCAAGAATGTCGGGGGTTCTTGAATCAATGTTTCATTCAATTTGAGATAAACTCCTCCCACTTCACCTCTCCACGCGTCAAGGTGGCGTACATTATTTCTCTCCTCACAGATGACGCACTTGCCTGGGCTTCTCCTATATGGGAATGAAGGTCTGATCTCACTCAGGACATCGGAGCCTTTACCGGGGAGTTCCGTAGGGTGTTCGACACGCCTGGTCGCAAGGTATCTGCTGCTTCTACCCTTTTCTATATATCCCAAGGTAATTGTCCTGTGGCAAAATATGCACTTGAGTTTAGAACCGTGGCCGCAGAGACGGATTGGAATAATGAATCTTTGTCTGCTGCATTCCGGCGGGGCCTCTCTGAAACCCTAAAGGATGAATTGGTGACTTTCGATCGTCCTACGGATCTGGAGGACCTTATCGCCATCTGCATCAGAGTGGACCACCGTCTTCAGGAAAGGAAAGCAGAGAGAGTACACCGCAGATCATCCTCATCCAGAATCACTCCGGTCCAGGTGAGCATGACGGAATTTCCTTCAATGGATACTTCTGAACCCATGAAACTGGGAGGTACGAGTCTCTCCAAATTAGAGAAACAACGTCGCCTGAATGCGGGTCTGTGTCTATATTGCGGACAACCTGGACACCTGGCCTACTGTTGTCCCAATAAGCCAGGAAAACGCGAAATTCCCATGAGAATTAGGGGAGTCTCACTGGGAACCATTTCTCTCTCTCCTATTTCTGTTGATAACCCTTCTAGAATCCTTCTTCCCATCACTCTCTCTGGGAATGGGTTTCGTGTTTCCACCCAGGCCTTTCTCGATTCCGGCTCTGGGGGCAACTTTATAGATCAAGGCTTTGCTGAACGTCACAATATCCCCCTCATATCTAGGAAAAAAACCTTTTGGACTTGAGGCCATTGATGGAAGACCGCTTCAGCCGGCCTTTATTTTACTGGAGACCCAGGCACTTAATCTCAAGACAGGTACTGATCACCTGGAGGATATCCAATTTAATGTGATTCATACGCCTTCCATAGCCGTAATCCTTGGCCTTCCCTGGTTACAGATTCATAATCCTCAGGTGGATTGGCTAAATAAGGATCCCATTCAATGGGGCTCTTTTTGTACCAAGAACTGTATCATTAAATCCAGTAGCATTTGTGGTACTACCCCGGCCGAGGCAAAGGAAAGGGTACTTTTGCCTGAGGAGTATGCAGAGTTCAGCGACGTCTTCGATAAAGTTAAGTCTGAGGTACTACCCCCACATCGTCCGTACGATTGCCCCATTGAACTACTCCCGGGTTCTTCTCCCCCCTGAGGGGCTTCCTACCCTTTGTCCATGCCTGAGACCAAGGCCATGCGAGAGTATATTACTGAGAATCTCCAGAAAGTTTTCATACATAACTCTACTTCTCCTGTGGGTGCTGGTTTCTTTTTCATGAAGAAAAAAGACGGTTCTTTACGCCCTTGTATCGACTACCGGGGTCTCAATAAAATCACTATTAAGAATCGTTACCCTCTTCCTCTTATATCTGAGCTCTTCGATCGCCTACAAGGCGCCAATATCTTCTCTAAGTTGGATCTACGTGGAGCCTACAACCTCATCAGGATTCGCCAGGGTGATGAGTGGAAAACTGCTTTTAACACCAGAGATGGACATTACGAGTACTTAGTCATGCCATTTGTAATGCCCCAGCTGTGTTTCAGGATTTTGTCAACGAAATCTTTCTGGACCTTCTCAACTTTTTTGTGATCATTTATTTAGATGACATTCTGATTTTCTCCAAATCCAAACAAGAATATGTGTCCCATGTAAAGCAGGTGCTTCTTCGCCTACGAGAAAACCGACTCTTCGCCAAACTCGAGAAGTGTCAATTTCACCAAGCCTCCACCGTTTTCCTTGGATACATTATCTCCAACACTGGACTTACTATGGATCCTGCTAAGGTCAAAGCGGTACTGGATTGGCCTCAGCCCACCACTCTCAAAGCCATTCAACGGTTCCTCGGATTTTCGAACTATTATCGTAGATTTATCCAGAACTTTTCTTCATTGGTAGCTCCTATTACTGCCTTGACCAAGAAAGGAGCTGACCCTACTTATTGGCCTCCCATGGCCATTCAATCCTTCTCTTGTCTTAAGAGTGCATTTGTCTCCGCACCTATCCTTACTCATCCTGATCCTAAACTGCCTTTCACCCTAGAAGTAGATGCATCAGACGTCGGTGTTGGTGCTGTCCATTCCCAGAGGAAGAATCCTCAATCCAGATTGCATCCCTGTGCATTTTTCTCCAAAAAAAATTCTTCCGCTGAGTGCAATTACGATATCGGGAATCGGGAACTCCTGGCTGTGAAATTAGCATTAGAAGAATGGAGACATTTTCTGGAGGGCACTGAGAATCCCATAATTATCTTAACAGATCATAAAAATCTGTTATACATTGAAGGGGCACGTCGTCTTGGAGCCCGTCAAGCCAGATGGTCATTATTCTTTTCAAGATTCAATTTCATAATATCATATCTGCCTGGAACAAAAATATCAAGGCTGACACCCTTTCCCGACAAGTCTCTTCGGACGATAAATCCGAGGACCGACAAAGCCCTATTCTCCCTGCTAAGTGGATTCTTTCTGCAACCACCTTCAACGTTCTCAAAGATATTGCACGACAACAAGATCACACCCCTGCAGACTTCAATATTCCAGAGGGTCTTCTGTATACTTCTCCTACGCACCACAGGAAAGTTCTCCAATGGAGCCACTCCTCCAGAGCTGCTGGTCACCCAGGTACCAGGAGAACTTTAGATCTGATTTCCAGAACTTTTTGGTGGCCCGGGATTCAGAAAGATGTCAAGGACTTCATAGCCGCGTGCCCAACTTGTGCCAGGACTAAGACTCCCAGGTATCTTCCTTCAGGACTTCTCCAGCCCCTTCCTGTTCCCAACCGACGATGGACACACCTATCCATGGATTTCATTGTGGATTTACCGGTATCCAAGGGCATGAATACGATCCTGGTGGTCGTGGATCAATTTTCTAAGCAGTCCCACTTTATACCTCTCAAAGGTCTTCCCAATTCTTCCAAACTGTCCGATGTATTCATCAGAGAGATCTTTCGACTTCACGGAGTACCCCTGGTTATCGTGTCTGATAGGGGTTCTCAGTTTGTGTCTCGCTTTTGGCGTTCTTTTTGCCTACAACTAGGCATTTCTCTACATTTCTCCTCCAGGTACCACCCACAGACGAATGGTCAGACTGAAAGGACCAATCAGTCCCTAGAGCAATACATAAGATGTTTTGTTTCAGATTCCCAAGATGACTGGTCTGAACTTTTGCCCTGGGCAGAATTCGCCCATAACAACGCACAAAGTGGATCTACTCTGGAATCCCCATTTTTTGTAAACTACGGGTCCCATCCATCTACACTCCCTCTCTCCGTATCTTCATCAGGGGTTTCCGCGGCAGACGACAGGATTAAAGCATTGCAAGATCTTTGGAAAAAGGTTCAGGCAAACATCAAGACTGCTACCAATAGGCAGAAGACCCAGGCTGATTGCTACCGTAGACCTGCTTAGGAATTAAGATTGGCGACAAGGTTTGGCTCTCATCCAAGAACATAAGGCTGAAGGTACCGTCTATGAAGTTTGCACCAGATTTCTCGGTCCTTTTCTATCTCAGAAAGGATTAATCCTGTGGCGTATCGTCTCGCGTTACCTCCTTTTATACGGATCCCATTCGTTTTTCACGTCTCGTTGCTTAAGCCAGTGGTCCAGAATACTCACTCGGTTCATTCGCCTCCCACTTTGTCTCATATGGTACAAGGCCAACCTGAGTATGAAATACAATCCATTCAGGACTCAAAGTTCTCAAGAGGCTCATTACAGTATTTGGAACACTGGAAGGGTTACGGCCCAGAGGAAAGATCCTGGGTTCCTAGTCATCATGTTCATGCTTCCAGGATGATCCGTAACTTCCATTCCAAATTTCCGGATAAGCCTTCATGGAGTCGCCCGGAGGTCGCTCCTAGAGGGGGGGAGGGGTACTGTGAGGATTCGCCGTTCCGGTGTCCCTCACCTGGCTGTAAGTCGTGGGCGCTCGTCTAGTCTCCCCGCTGATGCGCGCGGTAGGCTCCGTCCCCGCTCTGTTGGTAAACAACACCAGCATGGCAGTGACGCACGTTCCAGGCTCCGCCCCCGCTCTGATGTCTCAAGGAACCGGCGTGGGAGTATCACACACTCCAAGTCCCGCCCTCTGAACCCTGTGACATGTGCAGGCTGCAAGCAACCTCCTACCTGATCGGCTGCATCATTGGACGCACCTGTATGTACCAGCAACCTATGACGATTCACTTCCTGGTTCCGCCCCTGCTTGCTATTGGAGCCTCCTCCTATATATACCCTGCACTTCCAGCTTACCTTTGCTGAGCATAGTCAGTGTGACGCCGTGCCTTGCTGCATTCTGTTCCTGATACCTTGTTTTGCTTTGTCTGCCTGATTAACCCTTTGTTGCTTGAACCCTGCTAGTTACTTGGACTCCGCTTCTCTCCGCTCCTGACCTTGGCAAAGTACCCCGACGATCCGCTCTTCTACAATCCTGACCTTGGCAAAGTATCCCGACGATCCGCTCTTCTACAATCCTGAACTTGGCAAAGTACCCCAACGATCCGCTATTCTCCAATCCTGAACTTGGCAAAGTACCCCAACGATCCGCTATTCTCCAATCCTGACCTGGCAAGTATATACGACTACTCTACACTCTCTAACCCTGATCCTGCTTGCACGACCAATCTACGTCCTAGACGCGCCCGCGTGGCTGTGGGTTGGCGTTTCTCAATTCCCTACCTCAGCACCGCGGTCGCGATTCGTTTGTAGTGAGCTAATCGTTACACTTAGCTGACCATATGGGATATTTTTGATCCAGTTGGGATCATGGCAGCTTGATTCTAGTATGAAATTATTAGAATCTACAGGTTTGAAAAAGGTTTTTTTTTTAAACTGCAATTTTCAACATATATAATGAGATCCAAGAATTCAATCTCAACTGGACTGGTTTTACTTGTAAATTTTAGGTTAAGGTCATTCAAATTCAATGAGCTCAAAAACATATTCAACGACATCTGATCACCTCCCCGGATGATCACAATATCATCTATGAAACGGCGATAGAGGACCAGACTCGCGCCGAGTTCAGCTACGGGCCAAATGGTACTATCTTCCCATTGGCCATATAGATGTTAGCGTAGCTCGAGGCGAATCTGTTCCCCATCGCCAGGGCACACATCCCTGATTGAGCTGGCCACGGTGGGAGTGTCACCATACATTCTGAAGCAGTTCTGCTCCTAATAGAGAGAGAAGTGTCTCTATACTGCCCTGTTATGTCCTCCTAAATGTGAGTGTAAAATTGTGAAACTTACCTTACATTTTCATCAGAGATCAGACGTCACTATACTATGTTGTATTATCCTTTTAATCCACATGCGGTACTAAGCGGATGACATCCCGAAATACACAGATTGAAGAAAGACAACTTAATAGATTACACACTCCACCTAGTATTACTCCAGTTGAAGAGAGAAGTGTCTCCAACATGCCTACTTGCATCTAATACTCTGTGAGAGTTTAGCATCTATCTTGATTCAGCTTGATTATTGGGTCATACATTGTTGCACTATATTCTCTTTATTTTCACTTTCATATACGATGTGGACCATTTGCGCTCCCCTCATCTGGAAAAATTAGAAGACTCATACAGATCTGGAACGGATCTTTGGAGGGTTTTTTCCTTGAAGCTGCTACTCATTATTATATCACATTTTCACTATTCGTGGTGGTTAATGTATGAATACAGCACATTTATATGCATGTTACTAGTTTTGTGATATTAATAAGAGTATTGTAAGAGTCCACTTTTATTTTCACTTTCATAGTTTATTTCACTCAATCACTAGGAGCGCCCGATTGCACCCCCTCCTGTTTCACGTCACTACCAAGATTACTTGCTTGACCACTGGATGACGTGATAAAGGTGTGAATAAAGAAGGTTGTGGGGACTAAGTTCTTTCAAAACTAAATCTGTCTCACATTTTAATCTGTTCTGTAACTGTTACACACACCTATAGCATACACGGTATTATCTTTAACTGTTCGTGCAATGTCTTTATATATAATATATAACCTCTTTTCATTTAATGTAACCATGTATTGTCATCATAACTCTGTGTCCAGCACATACATGAAAAACAGAGGTAACTCTCAATGTATTTCTTACTGATAAAACATTTTATTAATAAATAAAGAAATACTTGCGGAAGACATGCAGTTATAATCATGGATAGCCCATTGCTGTGCTTTGTCACTTTTATACATTTTTATACCCATCATACCCCAAACGCCAAATTAAAGCATTTTATTATTTGAATACAAAATCTACAGCTGGCTGGTTATTGCCTATTTGGAGAGAAAGAGAGAAGTGGAATCCAACAGAGCTGCAGTCACAAATCAGAATGTTGCAGGCTCCATGCTTATTTCAAACAAATGGAAAGCCCAGTGATAGCCCTGCAGCAATGAGAGGTGAAAGGTTACTCAACTGCATTCAGGGTGAAGGCAAAAAAAAAGAAGTATTTTATGTGGGTGTCAAATAAATCTTTCCAAAAAACATGTCAGATACAAGTCCACACTGAAATCTGAATCTGATGCTAAAAAGATGGACAAGAGAAGTATAAAAAAAAACGATAAGAAAAAGTAAAGGGATTAGTTAGAAACACAGAAATGTGGATACTATTCTGCTATAGTTCTCTGTCGCCTAGACTGTAAATGAAGACAGCTAAACTGTGTAAGACTTTCACCTGAAGTAGCAGATGAGAAATAATTGAAAACACTTTTTTTCATATACAATGCATAATCACAAAGTTTTTTTGTACCCAAATAATTCTAGCAATGTGCAATTAACATACAAAGCTTTTCTATGCTTTTGACCCAAGGTAAAACACCAGAATATTTCACCAGAGAACCAATCATTTTTGTCCTGAAAAGGTAACATGTTTTGTCTGATTTCAGGTACTGCACACCTGGGAGTACGTGACTTACATACTGTATGTGACAAGGGTTAATACACACAGCTATCCAGCTGACACATTTTTCACTTCGCAAAGTCCCTCAAATTAATAATATCTCCCCTCAATCTGTCACATTGGTCGCGAACGACAAACCTGTGATCACATTACATATATGTCACAAGGGCTTAAACACACAGCTATTTAGCTGAATCGTGTTTCACCTACGCAAGGTACCTCAAATGAGTAATATCTACCCTCAATCTGTCACAATGTATTTCTTTAATCTGCTGCCACCAACAAAGAAATGATCAAAATATTAATTTGTAGAGTTTCTGGTCCCTGTTTATTAAGAAAACTATGCACTAAACACACACAAATCTGTTTTAGCAAAATGTGTCACAAAATGAAAATTACTCTCTACAAAGCGTGCAACAGTTCAAATCAGAGCCCAAAGGATTACTTATTACTTATTAAAGTTTAGCTTTAATATACAAAAAGTACAGTGCTTATAAAGACAAACAGTTAATTAGAATGGGGACAGTCAAGAATAAAATAAAAAAATGCTTATCTGGGCTAGAACAAAAGTTCACGTGGATGGCAAAACCTCTGAATTACCTCTCTCCTGTGTCCCGTAGAGTAAAGATATTCCGCGGCTTGGTGAGTGTAAGGATCGGCATTAGGTCTCGTCCCCGTGATGACATGGGAGACGCACTGCAGACCAGGGGGGTTACCCACAGGTGCCCTGCCACCAGACACAGGAGTACCTCCAGGTACGGGCCTAGGCTCCGCCCCGTGTCCCGTCATGCGAGGACACGGGTGACGCACCACGCCGTGTCACGAGGAGCACACGAGGGGTTAATCCCCACTGATCATGGATCACCTTCACCTGCGACCTTACTCCGCCCCCATCTACCATTGGGTGGCTGCTTCCTAGTGGGCAGTACTTCCTATACGTGCCTGCAGCTCATTGGTCTAACCTCCTTTATATGGTCAGCCAGCCCTCTGGCAAATTGGCTGAGCATAAGACTTCATTGCGTACGAAGTGCTTACTACAATCCCTGCGCAGATTCACGCCATACATACCGATGTGAGGATGTCAAAAGCGTGATCCCGTGCAACAAAACAAACTTTATTATACTAAAAAAAACTTACATTGGGTCATTGGTGCATTGTGCAAATTGTTATATGCGCTCTATGGTATTATTGTAAAAGGTGTGATAAATAAAATCATTTGGATTATATTTTCCACACATTTGGGCTTATTCTCTTATAGATTATCCAAGTGTTTAAGCAAGTCTTGATGCAACGGGGACTCCATTGAATGGGTTCTTTATCAGTCCAATCAAGTTGAGGATTATGTTGCTGTAACCATGGCAGTCCTAGAATTACCTTAACAGATGGAGTATGGATGACATCCAGGGAAATCTCCTCCTGATGGCCATCTGTAGTAAGAAGGGTAAATTTGCTGGTTTCCAGAGAGATGAAGGCCGGTTGAAGCGGTCGTCCGTCTATGGCTTCCAATCCGACAGGCACGGCTTAACGAATGAGAGGAATGTTATGTTTGAGAGTGAAGCTATGGTCAATAAAGTTGCCACCAGAACCTGAATCAATAAAGGCAGAGGTAGTGTCCTGGAAGTTGGCCCCTTTGAGGGCGATGGGAAGCATGATCCGAGTAAGACGGATTTCTGGGGGAGTCGGGGAAGGAGAGATAGTGCCCAAAGAGATTCCCCCGAAACATCATTTAGTGCTGGCGTTTCCCGGTTTGAGCGGGCAAGACAAGACTTGATGGTCGGAGTGACCACAATAATGACAAAGTCCATTCGTACGTCTGCGCTGCCTCTCCGAGAAGGATAACTGCTGGCTTCCCAGCTGCATGCTGCATGTGTTCCGGATCATCTAGAGGCGGAGGATCTGTAGGGGAAAAATGAAACAACAGTGGTCTGGCCAAAAGCGGCCAAGGGCGAGAACGTACAGCCTTCCTCTCCTTAAGACGTTGGTCCACTCTAATGCAGACAGCAATAAGTTCCTCCAGGTCAGCAGGGCGTTCTTGAGCAGCTAGTTCATTCTTAAGAGAGTAAGATAAACCTTGCCAAAAGGTGGCCGACAGAGCCTCATTGTTCCAGCCTGTTTCAGCTGCTATGGTATGAAATTCCAGAGCGTAACGAGTGACTGGGCGTGAACCCTGGGAAAGGTGAAATAGAGAAGATGCAGCATTCACCTTATGGCTGGAGTGTCAAAGACACGTCTGAATTCCATAGAGAGTGGTCGAGATTCTGTGTCAGCTCCGGTCTCTAATCCCAAATGGGGGAAGTCAATACCAGAGCGTCTCTGGAAAGTAGAGCGATTATGTATGCCATAATGTCTTGCAGAGAGGAAGCGAGAAGGGGTTAACTCGAATTGAATAGCACATTGGTTAAGGAAACCCCATTCACCCATGAGGATCACCAGAGTAGCAATTAGGAGTAGGCAGACGGGGTTCAACAGAAGGATGGGTGTCTGGAGACAACAAAAAGGGGTCGCGGGTCTCAGAGGACTGGCCTGCTGGTGTTGCAAAGTAAGGGCCCCAAAAGATTGCGCAAGATGAGCAACGCGAGTCTCTAGTTGGGAGTATCTGTCCACAACTGAGGACAGGGCCCGACCCACCTCAGTGGGGTCCACGTTTGTGGGGCTGAGCATACAGTAACGCTGTGCTCACCACAAACAAGGCGAGACCCTGGTCCCGTGTGTGCGCTGCGTGATGTTGATGCGCGTCACAAGCGGGGGCAGAGCCAGACTCTGCAACATCAGATACGCTCCTGCGGGAGCGCGCACGCTGTAAGGACAGTGGAGTTGCGCGAGACATCAGGTAAGGAGGGAGTGCACCGCGGGGGACGGGCTCGCCATTCCTTACAGACATATTACCAGAGGTATGTATATCCAGCGATATTGGGATATGGAGAAGAATTCTATAATGAATTGAGAAATGCTACAAAATTACAACAGATAATCACAGAATTATTGAAATCCTCTCATACTTCATTTATGCAGTTAGAGATTGTAGATGGAAAATTAACTAGGATCAAAAAGGACTATAGTGAAGAAAATACATCCTGGTGGCAAAGATGGTTTGGCGGAAAATTGCTTTGTCTTGCCCAATGAGTGATACACTCGATGACCCATCCCGTTAATAATTATTATTTTAATCGTAGTACTCATTACACTTAGGGCCAAATCCGTAAAGCTCCAGTAACTTAGGGATCATAACATACTGGTATAAAAATCAGTAACAAATGTTATGTTTCTTGAGGTTAACAAGTATCCACAAAGCTAAATGTATGTACAGACAACAGCCTTTGTGAACTCATTAGTATAGGCTTAACAGCATGGTTAGTCAGCACTGCCTCGTATTAGCTTCAAATATCCGCAAGCTCGCGTTAGCTTCCTTATAAGTTTCAGAGCTCTGTACACTGTATCATTTTATCTGTGAAGAACCTTTATGTTGGTCCCCTGAAAAGTATCACACCTTCAATAAATCTATATTTATCCAGGATCAATATGGCTACTTGAGCTTTAAAGGTATTTATCATATATGTTAGGCTTGTTGCACCTAAAAATAATACCAAAACCCTATAAAGAATTTGTGTCTCAGTCAGGGGCTTAGCTATAGCCTGGGCAAAGCCCGGGGCCCGCTCTTGGATGGCCTGCTCTCCCTCCTGTCGGCGGCCCGGCCCCCTGCAGCGGGCAGGAAGCACAGAAGGAAATCCCTTCCTCTGCAGGTGGGCGGGGCCTGGGTCAGGGGGCGTGGCCCTGAGATGCCATAGGGAGGACAGAGGGGAGACTCCTTCCTCTGCAGAGTCTCTGTAGGTGGGCGGGGCCTATGTCAGGGGGTGGGGTCTATGTCAGGGGGGTGGAGTAGTGCAGCGTTGGACTGGAGCTGCAGCCTGAGAGACAAGCTGGGAAAGGTGAGAGGGAGAGAAGGGTTAAAGCACAGGGGTAAAAACAGACATGAAAGGGAAGAAGACAGAAAAGAAGAGACAAAGAGAAAATGAAGTACAAGAGAGAAATACATGAGTGAAAAGAAAGACATGAGAGAGAGTGAGAGAGCAGAGAGAGTGAGAGAGCAGAGAGAGAGAGAGAGAGAGAGCAGAGAGAGAGAGAGAGAGAGAGAGAGAGAGAGAGAGAGAGAGAGAGAGAGAGAGAGAGAGAGCAAGGAGAGAGAGAGAGAGCAAAGAGAGAGAGACCAAAGAGAGAGACCAGTGAGAGAGAGGCCCCAGGGAGACCCCAGAGAGAGAGAGAGAGAGACCCCATAGAGAGAGACCCCAAAGAGAGAGAGAGAGAGAGACCCCAGAGAGAGAAAGACCCCAGAGAGAGAGAGAGACCCCAGAGAGAGAGAGAGACCCCAGTGAGAGACCCCAGAGAAAGAGAGAGAGGGAGGCAGCGAGAGAGAGAAAGAGAGAGGGGGCAGAGAGAGACAGGGCGCAGAGAGAGACAGGGCGCAGAGAGAGACAGGCAGAGAGAGAAAGAGGGGGAGAGAGAGCGCGGGGCAGAGAGAGCGGGGCAGAGAGAGGGGGAGAGAGGGAGAGGGACAGAGAGAGAGAGGGGGGCAGAGAGGGGCAGATAGAGGCAGAGAGTGAGAGGACCAGAGAGAGAGGGAGGGGGGGAAGAGAGAGAGAGGGGGCCAGAGAGAGAGGGGGGCAGAGAGAGAGAGGGGCAGAGAGAGAGGGAGAGGGGCAGAGAGAGGGCGAGGGTCAGAGAGGCAGAAAGAGAGGGGCAGAGAGAGAGAGGCAGAGAGAGAGAGGGGATAGGGGCAGAGAGAGAGAGAGGCAGGGGCAGAGAGAGAGAGGCAGGGGCAGAGAGAGAGAGAGGCAGAGAGAGAGAGAGTGGGGGGCAGAGAAAAAGAGGGGCAGAGAGAGAGAGTGAGGGGGCAGAGAAAGAGAGGGGCAGAGAGAGAGAGAGAGAGAGAGGGCAGAGAGAGAGAGAGAGAGCAGAGACATGAGGGTGCCCTGAATTTGTTTTTGCCCGGGGGCCCGCACATGTCTGGCTACGCCACTGGTCTCAGTGAATGTATCAAAGTCATTATTTGTTTTTAGTAATGAAATTGGTAAATGAAACATTCCAATAGCCTAGACTCAAGCCTACTGTCCCACACCCAAAGTCACTCCTTCCAACCAATGTGGCCAAGCACTGCCATCTACTGCACTTATTCCCAAACCTGCTGTCTCTGTAAGTCTCCAAACATACTGCTTAGATTGTAAGCTCTCCGGGGCAGGAATTTCCTTTCCTATTGTCTGATCTTGTTTGTAGCACTTATTGTATTATAATTCCCTGTATTGTATTGTCTCTGTTGTAAAACGCTGAGTACAGCTGTGGGCGTTATAGAGATAAAGATACTGTATACATACTGTACATACTTACCATCTCCTGAAAGCAATAGTATCTCACGCCTGCTAAGTCAAACTGAATCCAGCATAGTGCTGTTAGCGATGAGCAAATGAACGTATGTAACGATGCACAAAAAGTGCATGCTACCTTACATTAATTTAAACCTGTATAAAAATGACAATCCTGTTTACACTCATATAATAAGTACAAGACTACAACATGACATGACAAGGTCTTCTACTTTGGATTTAAATATTGAAGTCAATATAATGTGCTATAAAGGCTATTAGTATGTGAAAGAGCATGCCCAGAAAAGATACAAACAGGATTCAAGCACAGCAAAATATGATTGCCCATGGAAATTGTTGTAAAAGATCGTAGAAGGGGATCTCAAAACCTGTGACTGACAAGGTCATTTGGGAGAAGTTTTGGGGAATGGGTGGGCCAGAAATCTCATCTGCTTGCAAACCATTGTCCAATGTTAAAGACAGCTGAGGTTAATTAAGGACTTTCTGGATAAACGAAAAATGTAAATTTCGGGGAGATTATTTGGAAGCGACACTAAAAACTGGCTCTAAACCTGGCAGGGATGTGAAGGTTTTTCTGAATGACACTGACATTTCACTCAATGTAATAATATTACCAGTTTGTTAGCCAGGGGTGTCTATGCCAGGGGTGCACAAACTTGCCCCCCTGCTTGTGCACCCCTCCTTACCTTGTCTTCGGCGTCATTTGATGCCATGTTGCCATGGCGACGAAGACAAAGTAAGAGAAGTTACAGAGGTCTCACATGATCCCCCGGCATTTAATTTAAATGCCTTGGAGAAGAGCACGGGGCTTCTGCAAACACCGCGCCCCCCCCCCCCCCTGGAAAATCTTGCGCTCCCCCAGTTTGCGCACCCATGGTCTAAGCTAAAAATAGGGGGGAGGGGTAGTTTATGATCTACTGATTCAGCACTTAATTGTCCAGGGTGTGTCATATATATGGATGTGATCAAGGTAGGTGCAACACTGTGAATTAGTGAATAACTACAGAACAAGGTGAAGGGCATATAAGGTAAGCTCTTCAAGAGAATTCACTTGGTACACACCACAAAGTTTATCCAATCATCTTAGATTGGTTCATGATCAAGATCCAACAGGGCTGAAATGTATGGGAATTGAGTGTTCGAAACCAAATTGGAGGGGAGGTAATAGAACTGTACAAATCTCCAGGAGGGAAACCATCTCGATTCACCAGTTAAAACCTCTGTCCCCCCAAGGGTTAAATCTTGATTTTGATTGTGCTTCATTTCTCAAGGACTAGGGGTGATTTCGGCAGTATACCCTCAGTGATACTCTTGCACCGCATTTCCATACCCTATTTAAAAATACTTATCCTGAACTGTTTACACAGATCAAAAAAGATCTACAAAAATGAACATCCTTCCTAAACTATTATATCATTTCCAAACCCTTCCGATTCCGATCTCACGTAACTATATTAAAGATATACAAAATCAAATGATTCAATATATATGGACTAAGAAAAGACCTCTTGGCTCTGAAGGAGGTAGGAGGCCTAGCTGTCCCCAATGTGAAGAGATACTACCTAGCTACCCATTTGAGACAAATCATGCACTGGCATTTAGAACTGCAAAAAGTATGCTGGGTTGACTTAGAGGCCTATGGATGTGGGTCAACCCCCGTACCCTCTCTTGTGGTTAGACAAGGATAAATCTGTTCCAGGATGTATAGAAACTACAACATTTATAACAAATATGGAATAGAATGAGAGATACATGCGATCTAGTATCTTCCCCATCTAAGCTAATTCCCATGTTCGATAACCCAAATCTTCCCCCAGGATATAATACCAAATTGATTTATGGAAATTAAGAAACATTAGATGTGGGTGACCTACTGTCTAAAGGGAAATTAATGAGTTTCAAGGAAAGATGTCTTAAATACTCCCTGCAAAGCTCAGAGATATATAGGTACCTATAGGCAAGACATTTTATCCAGAGCTTAACACCCAACTCAGACTTCCAGAGCATTACAGTCATTGAGGGGTTATGCAGAGCTAAAAAATACCAGAAAGGCCTGATTATAGTAATATATAAGAAATTTGGCCCTTTTAAAACACACATATATAGACAAATGGGAGACTGACCTCCAACTAGAAATAACAAGAGAGAATTGGGAGGACATCTGGGACAGTGCCTCAATGACGTCCATATGTACTACGACCAAAGAAAACATATATCAAATCTTGTTTCTTTGATACCTAATCCCCAGGAGATTAAGCTTGATATATCCAGGTATATCTAACCTATGCTGGAGAGGCTGTGGCCAAGTGGGAGATATGGTGCATGTGTAGTGGAACTTCCCCGTAATACAGAGATTCTCAACCATGGTTAAAAGAATAACAGAAGAAGTACTGGAAATTACAATAGTTATCGATTCAATTACTTTTCTCCTGGGAAAACCAATAGAGAATATTAATGCAGTACACCGTAAATTAATCACACATATATTAACTGCGGCAAGATGCTCCGTTGTAGCCACATGGAAAGATGTCAAAGCTCCCTCACGACAAAAAGTGGAGTACAGAATAGAAGAGATTAATTTAGGTGGAAAAAATTCTTAAGGCATACCGGGAAGAAATGTTATAAAATATGGAATCCATGGATTCTAATTTTGAACAACTTTAATTGTACAAAAGGTCCCAAAGCAACCCAAAACAAGGGTAGTTTCCACACAGGTACCATGTTCATTTGGGAGGGATTTAGCAGCGAAGTGGGATGGACTGAAAAGGAGGCATGATATGGAGAAATGGATCTGTATATATATATAAATAAAAATGTGTATAATCCTGTGAATGTTGTTAAGGTAATTGTTAAATTTTCGGTCAATACCCCTTCCCCTCCTTCCCTCCTCTTCCTTTATTGTATTTGTATTGTCCCTTTGATTTTCTCTACCCTTTTATAAAAACTTCAATAAACAATTTGATACAAAAAAGATTTATACAAACATATTAATGTCACATGAACACTTTGAATGCTATAGAGGCTTCCAGCGCCCTCAGATCAACTGCTTGGGTAGCAGCTTTGGCATTGAAGGTTTAAAAACAAAAAAGGACAATTTATCTCTGTCGCTTGTTGTATACATTTGCCACTCTCAATAGCTCTCCTTTTTGAAAACTTATATACATATATATTTTGTGGGGGCTCACGGGTTCCCAAAATGAGCTTCTGTGTGTTGTTTGTTAACTTATTTTCAGCTGTCTCAGCTGTTGGAGGTTAGTGGCCCCTCCTTCCCAGGTTTTAAGCCCGCCCCTTTCCCCTTCCCACTTCCCAAGTTAGCAGGTCCTTTTCATTTTACTGGATATAGATCCAATGTTGGTCTTTCTTCCTCCTAATAGAGGTAAATGAGAATTTGAATCCTAATAGAGGTATATTAGTATTTTATCTGGTAGTGTTAGGACCTGTGAACTGGGTCTGCCTTGTCGTGGCTCACAGGCTTACAATGCTTTGGCCAAAGGGTTAAACTAAATTACCCTTTTTCAAGAGAATATATAAGTATTTTACTGTGTATTTTTGTCATATTGGATGTAACATTGGGCTTCTCTGTCGCTTGTTGTACCATTTATCCCTGTATTGAAAAGAAATGGACGACCTCTTCCATACCTGTCAACTCTTTTCTATAAGTCTCTCTAATTTGACAACAATTTTTTGCTAAACCATTTTAGGCCCAGATCCACAAAATGGTGCTAAGCTTTGGTGTTCCTTTACTGCCATTGATATGAAGAGGAGTAAAGGCGTGCTAGAGCTTAGCACCCTTTTGTTGATCTGGGCCTTAGTCGCCACTCTCCTGATATATATTATCATATACCTATATATTATCTAGGATAGCAATCAATATATAATCAATATATATATATATATATATATTCAGCACTCAATAGGTTAAGATATTTTAAATAGTTTTTTTTTCTCATAAGGAATCTTGTGGGCAGTTTGAAACTAATAGTATACAATGTTATTAGTATCAGGGACAACTTGAAACCAAGTGTAACATGTCTGTATCTTTTGGCCTATCTCTCCTCCCTGTCATGTAACTCCTAGTAGTCTAGGCTGTGACAGCTTAATCTTGTGGGCTTTTGACCACCCTTATGCCCCTCTTATGAGTGACTGAAGTGTGGTGGTGACTCATGGCCTGTGTAAGCATATCAGGGATAGGTGTAGACCATGATCGCCCCTTCTGGTTCTTCCTGAGAGGGAGTGCCAGATTTAGTCAGTCCTGCTCTGGAGGAGTAAGAGCAGTAGAGCTGTGAGTATCTCCTATCGCAGGGTGAATGTGCTCACCCCTAGCCCCTGGGGCTGGGAGAACATCTGATTATACCCAGCAGATGCCCTATCATACCTGGGCAAGCACCATCCAGAGGCCTGGAACCTCTGAGACCCTGCACAGCTGTAAGGAAGAACTGCAGTGAACGCCTGACAATAAAGACCCTTGTTCATTATACTCCTGTCTAAGTGTCAGTCCCTGGGCAGGAGGGAAGACGTGTGCAATAGTGGGGGCTGATCTCTGGACACCCTGGAGCCCACTACGGCTGGAGGCGCTAACACCATAGAAGAGGAACTTAAGCCTGTCCTGATCTCCATACCACTGCAGATCCAACTCAGCTCTCCTGACCCAGCTCTCCTGACCCAGGTCACCACACACCAGGTAGCAGAAGCTGTGTATATCCCACTACGGGGGTGGGGGGGGGGGAGAGCAGTGCTACACAAGTAGTATGACGCACATTTTAATGATAAGACTTGTTTTTGTAAGTTCCTAATGTTCTTAAAATAATTTAATTGATGACAATAACAGAAAGAATTATGTAAACAAGTACGTAATTTAGTTGGCAAAAGCGAGTTAGCTGAGACAGTGATTTATATCTCTTTCATCTAAGGCAGGCCTGCAAAACTCGTAAAGCGAGAAGGGCCGAACTGCTTCAAGGAAAAAAAATTTGGGCCGCACGGGTAAAATCATCATCATCATCATCATCATCATCATCATCATCATCATCATCATCATCATCATCATCATCATCATCATCATCATCATCATCATCATCATCTCTCCTCCAGCACCTCTCATCATCATCCTCATATATCTCCCCCAGCACCCCTCATCATCATCCTCATATCTCCCCCAGAACCCTTCACTATCAACCTTTGCGATACTCCCCATCTATCTCTCATACCCCCATCTCTCCCCCTCAACCACACACATTATACTCCCCCTCCACATCAAACACACATTACCCCCCTGCACACCACACACATCCCACCCCCCATGCACCTCACATCCTTCTCCCCCCGTGCACCTCAAATCATTCTCCCCCCTGCACCTCACATCATTCTCCCCCCTGCACCTCACATCATTCTCCCCCCCTGCACCTCACATCACTCTCCCCCCCTGCACCTCACATCATTCTCCCCCCCTGCACTTCACATCACTCTCCCCCCCTGCACCTCACATCATTCTCCCCCCTGCACCTCACATCACTCTCCCCCCCTGCACCTCACATCATTCTCCCCCCTTGCACCTCCAATCACCCCCCTACACCTACAATCACCCCCTGCACCTCCAATGACCCCCCCTGCACCTCCAATCACCCCCCCAACACCTCCAATGACCCTCCCCTGCACCTCCAATGACCCTCCCCTGCACCTCCAATGACCCTCCCCTGCACCTCCAATCAACCCCTGCACCTCACCCCTGCACCGCACATCACCCCCCTTCACCTCACATCACCCCTCCTGCACATCACCTCCCCTGCACATCACCCCCCTTTCACATCACCCCCTGCACATCACCTCCCCTGCACATCACCCCCCTGCACATCACCTCCCCCTTCACATCACCCCCCTTCACATCAACCTCCCCTTCACATCACCCCCCCTTCACATTACCCCCCCTTCACATTACCCCCCCTTCACATCACCCCCCCTTCACATCATCCCCCTGCACATCACCTCCCCTGCACATCATCCCCCCTGCACATCACCCCCCCTTCACATCACCCCCCCGCACATCACCCCCCCTTCACATCACCCCCCTTCACATCACCCCCCCTTCACATCACCCCCCCTTCACATCACCTCCCCTGCACCTCACATCACCCCCCTGCACCTCACTCCCCTGCACCTCCCATCACCCCCCTGCACCTCACTCCCCTGCACCTCACATCACCCCCCTGCACCTCACCCCCTGCACCTCACATCACCCCCTGCACCTCACATCACTCCCCTGCACCTCACCCCCCTGCACCCCACTCCCCTGCACATCACTCCCCTGCACCTCACTCCCCTGCACCTCACTCCCCTGCACCTCCCATCACCCCCCTGCACCTCACCCCCTGCACCTCACATCACTCCCATGCACCTCACCCCCCTGCACCCCACTCCCCTGCACCTCACTCCCCTGCACCTCACTCCCCTGCACCTCACTCCCCTGCACCTCACCCCCCTGCACCTCACCCCCCTGCACCTCACTCCCCTGCACCTCACCTCAATGCACCTCCCCCGCTGCACCTCACCTCAATGCACCTCACCTCACCCCCTGCACCTCACCTCACCCCCCTGCACATATCCCCCCCCTGCACATATCCCCCCCCCTGCACATCACCCCCCCTTGCACATCAAATTACCCCCCTGCACCTCACATCACCCCCATGCACCTCCTCACCTCACATCAGCCCCTGCACCTCCCCTACACCTCCCCTCACCTCAGATCATGGCGGGACTGCGCGCGCTCGCAAGCAGCGGGCACCAGAAGTGCCGCACTGCAAGAGCGTGCAGTCTTGAGAGTGGGCTGGGGGGAGGAGGGGGAGAGCGGGCTCAGCTTGCGGGGGGGGGAGAGGGGGCTCGGCTCGCGGGGGGAGGGAGAGGGGGCTCGGCTCGCGGGGGGAGGGAGAGGGGGCTCGGCTCGCGGGGGGAGGGAGAGGGGGCTCGGCTCGCGGGGGGAGGGAGAGGGGGCTCGGGACTCGGGGGAGGGAGAGCGGACTCGGGGGAGGGAGAGTGGACTCGGGAGGAGGAGGGGGGAAAGCAGCAGCAGCCGCCGCCGCAGCGGGCCGCACAGTGAGTGGGCCGCGTGTTGTGCAGTCCTGATCTAAGGGTATAAAAAGTAGCTGTCACAGGCATAAGCCTCTGCATTCTTAGACACTTGTTACATCGAAAAGAAGTATCTTTATGCTGTATCCATGTTAAAAACGCTCAGCTGATTGAAGAAATAAACATTTGAACTGAAGACCTGATTCCGGAGCATCAAAGTTTTTCTAACATCTCCCATCACAGGTCTGTGTTTCACTGCCCCCCCCCCAGAGGAGGTTTATAAGATTAAAATTGAAGGGGTAGATCCACAGAAGTCTGTCACTATTGCGCTAATAACGATCGTTACCTAATTTGGGAACAGACGTTATTTTTCTTCAGTTAAACAGGTATCCTCAAAGCTAATGAGATGCAAAAATTACATCCAAAACGTAGCAGCGCTAGGAACTGGGACATTCGTGGCGCAGAGACGCGTTAACCAATGCAATGCGCATGCTCACGGGTAAAACGTTCACACGCGTTAACTAACGCATGTGCATTACCTAAAGCTAATTCAATTATTGCTATAATATGAATAATTGTATTTTTGAAAAATTTTATGTTTTTTTCGTTATTTGTAGATTCCATTCTTCTTTCATTTTATTTGTACATCATTAAAAGTTATTTATTCATAATTATTGTATAGATATGTATGGATAAACATTATTGTACATCCATACTTAATACAGGCATGATTACAGATTTTTTTTTTATTAAAAAAATATATGTGATTGGCCATCATGCCTTGTATTGTGTTTTGGGCTTTTTTTTTTTTATAACTTTCTTTTATTGGTTTTTCAAGGGTATTACATACAAGTATCATATTGGTACCAGTTAAGAGATTGTTGGACAGACAACAACTAGACAAACGTGGGGGGTTAGACGAGATAGGATTGGGGTAGTGGGGAGGGGAGGGATGCTGGGGGGACGGGGGGGAATGGGAAGGTGGTGTAAAGGAGGTAACTTTATTCTTGTTCTTCACTGGTCTTATGCCGGCACTGTAGGTTCAGATCTATCTGTGACTGTACTGCTCCTGGCTTGGTGTCAGGGGGGCGTATAGGTTACCTTGACCTGCTTTAGGCTTAGTTTTGGCATCATACCTCCTGCGTTTTTGGTCCGTCCTTGAAGGAGAACCCATCTGTTTCTATCAAAGCCAGACGGAGGCATTGCTCATCCCTGGGATATCCATCTGTGCCAACCATAGCGACCAGACTTTTTTAAGATTTGAGCCAGTGTCGTTGACCAGACTTGTCAACTTCTCCATCTGGCAAGCAAACCAAATTCTGTTCCGGATTTTATCTATTGATGGAATTGCATTCTGGTTCCACAGTGCTGCGGTCTCGCACCTCATTGCCGTGGCAAAATGTGCTATTAATTTGTTTCCTGATCTAGAGACCTCATTTGTGGGCTTACCTAATAGGAACACCCATGGGTCTAGTTGAATTTTGAGGCCCAAAAATATCCTCTGTAGCCAATCTCTGATTTGTGTCCAGACAGGTATGAGTCGTGGACAAGACCACAACATGTGCACCAGATCTCCCTGTTCCCCGCACTGTCTGGGACAGAGTGGGGAAGCTCCCGCAACGAATTTTGCCAATCTAACTGGGGTGAGATACCACCTCATTAATACCTTATATGAGTTCTCCTTCAATGTCGTACAAATCGAGCTACTGGCCGCAGCTTTAAAGATTGCTGTCCAGTCATCGTCTTCTAACGGTCCTGTCAGGTCAGTCTCCCATTGTGCCATGAACCTGGTTTTATGTGAGCTGTCAATGTCCACCCTTACCACATCTCTGTAAAGAGCAGATATGAGTCCCCGTGTATCGGTTCCCCGATCACAGAGCTTCTCAAAATTGGTTAGCGGCGGTCTATTCGAGTGTTTGGTATAGAATGCCCGGACCTGGAGGTATCTAAGAAATTCTGTGTTGGGTAGGTCCGTTTCGGACTGAATTAGATCAAATGGTTTAATCGTGTCTCGCCCCTCCAGGTCTTTTAGTCTTCGCAACCCCAATCTCTGCCAACGTATGAAATTCTTATCAATCAGCCCTGGAGCAAAGTCTGGATTTCCGTACAGGGGAGTCATCAGAGTATGTTTTGAGGTTAATGAGTGATTATTTTTAGCCGCATCCCAGACCGAGAGCGAGTTAAGCACCGAGGTCAGCGGATCTCTGAAATCTTTTAATCTAGATTTAGGATACCAAACTAGGTCCTTAAGCTCTAGCGGGGCGCACACCTCCCTCTCCAGTGCCACCCACCGCCTCTGCTCCGGATCACCAT
This sequence comes from Ascaphus truei, assembly GCF_040206685.1. Classification (NCBI taxonomy): domain Eukaryota; kingdom Metazoa; phylum Chordata; class Amphibia; order Anura; family Ascaphidae; genus Ascaphus; species Ascaphus truei. The sequence continues at coordinate 466,032,005 of NC_134483.1, read as the reverse complement.
GCCACTGTGTAATTTGGCATAGTTGTGCCGCTTTATAATATGCCATCAAGCTCGGTACTGCTAAGCCCCCAGTTTCCCTAGGTCTTTGCATAATTGACATTTTTACCCGCGGTGTTTTGTTTTTCCAAATGAATCTTGTAACTGCGTTCTGCAATTCTTTAATGTCTGATCTCACTACGGGTATCGGAAGAGTTTGGAACAGGTATAGTATCCTAGGGAGGAGGTTCATTTTCACACAATAGATTCTGCCAATCCAGGATATTCCGTATGCAGACCAATCCTTTAGTTCCTTTATGAGGGCTCTTAATAATCTCGGGTAATTCTCTTGATATAGATTGGAGCTACGTTTGGTGAGATAGATCCCTAAATATTTTATAGCTTTGGACTGCCATTTAAACTGGAAGTTAATTTCCAGTAATTTCTCTGTTTCTCTTGGGATATTTAGATTTAGTGCCTCCGATTTAGATTGATTTATCTTAAAACCGGAGATTCTACTAAATTTTTCCAGTAGAGCAAACAGATTGGGCAGCGAGGTAAGCGGTTTTGTCAGAGACAAAATGATGTCATCTGCATATAGAGCGATTTTATGCTCTTGGGAGTGGATTTGTATTCCCGAAATATCGGGACTGCGACGTATGTGTGCCGCTAACGGTTCCACGCATAGGGCGAACAACAAGGGCGAGAGTGGGCAGCCCTGTCTGGTCCCGCTTTTGATTTTAAACAACTCTGATGGGAAACCCTGGTGGACCACCCTGGCGGTAGGAGTTGTATATAATGCTTTTATTGCCCCTAGAATTTTACCTCCAAACCCAAATGCTCCAAGCGTGGACTCCATGTATGGCCAGTCAATCCTGTCGAAGGCCTTCTCCGCGTCTAAACTTAACACTATACCTCGGACCCCGTTGGCATTAATGTAATTAATGATATCTATTATCCTTCTAGTATTGTCGGCCGCTTGTCTATCTCTAATAAAGCCAACCTGGTCCGGGTGGATAAGCCTTGGCAGGATCGCGCTCAATCTATTGGCCAATAATTTGGAGTATATCTTAACCTCTGAATTGATTAAGGATATCGGCCTGTAGCTTTGACAGTTTGTGGGATCTTTGTCCTTCTTATGAATTATAGATATCGACGCCTGGAGCATCTGTTCCGAGAGGGGTTCCCCCGCCAAGACTCCGTTAAATAACTTGAGCATGTGCGGTGCTAGAACCCCGATAATTTTTTTATAATATAAATTAGAAGACCCGTCAGGTCCTGGGGCCTTAGAGGGTTTTAGACTCTTGATGACCGCGGTCAGTTCCTCCAGAGTGAAATCAGTCTGAATTGCCTCGCGCTCCAGTCTTTCAGCCTACGTAGGGCTGCCTCCTTTAAGAAGGTCTGTAATAATTTGTTCGTTTTTGGGTTGTGTGTTACCTTCTCCCCATTATAGAGCTGTTCATAAAAAAGCCTAAATTCTTCCACTATGCGTTTAGGGTTGGAGGACATTTCCCCCGTTTTAGTTTTAATGGCCTGTATATTATAACTTGGTTGCCTATTCCTGATCCTGTTAGCTAGCATAGTGTCCGGCTTGTTGGCTTTCTCAAAGAATTTCCTCTTGGTCCAACTCAGGTCTCTCTCGGCCTGGGGTGTGAGGAGGAGGTTAAGTTCTATCCTTACATCCTTCAACTCCTTAAGAATGTCCCCTCTACCTGATCGGCTATGTAGTATAGAGAGCTCATGTAACCTCTTATATAGTTGTGTCAATTTTGTTTCCCTCTGTTTCTTCCGTCTTGCTGCGAGACTAATCAGCATTCCTCGCATCGTGGCCTTATGAGCCTCCCACAGTGTTATGTGAGACTCCACTGTGCCTGTATTCGTGGCAAAGAATTGCCTAATCTCGTCTTTAACTGTCTGGGCTAATTCAGGGATCTTAATCAGGGACTCGTTTAATTTCCAATTTGCCCCCGTTACTCTACATTGCTGTAGTAGGCCCACTAGTATTATATATCTACCTCCTGGATCACGTTTTATTTTTTCCAGCTCAAACGGGACTTTGTTATGGAGTAAAATGGCAACCCCTTTTTTCTTTTCTTTGGCTGAGGCGAGATAGAACCTCCTAAAATTTTTGTCTATAAACCCTGGGTTTTTGTTAGAGCAGTAATGCGTCTCTTGAAGAAAGAGAACATCTGTTTTCCTACGCTTGAATTCTGCAAAGACGATTCTACGTTTTTGAGGGGAATTGAAACCCTTAACATTTTGTGATAGGAACTTCAGAGCCATGTTTGTGTGTGTAGTGAGTCTTTGTGGGTGGTGCGTTTGCCTCCTACCCGTGCCTTGGATTTTCTGTGGATGCCAGTAGTGGTGTTGCTGATCTCTTGACGTCGTGAAACCTCCTTTTGGGAAACCTGGGGAAGGGGAGGGAAAACACATAGGGAAATGACAGGGAACATAAAGCCTTGTAACAAGTACAAAGAAAACCAACTTGGCCCTAACTGACCTATGGTTTACTGCCTGGGAAAACCGCCAGTACTCTGGATGCTCCCATTTTTCTGTCCGTGATTGCGGGATATCTTCCAGATCACGGATTCCCAGGTCTTTGACCGGGCTGTGGCTTAAGGCCGCAGTCCAGCCCCAGGGGCACATGCCAACAGGTGGGTATATGGGCAATCACCTGCCCCCCCGCCGGCAGTGCTAACATTATCTTGTTATAGCTATATTTATAAACATCTGATAAAAACTCAACTATGTAGTTAGTTAACTAAAATCTATCTTCAATTGTCAATTGTTGCAGCCGTCCGACTTCTAGGGTCTATAACCGACTGGCTACACTTTAAACTATAGTAAACTTTTTACTCCTACTACTCCTATACTGTCCGCCCTGCTCCCCAGCGGGGGAATTCGCGCACCCTCCTGAGGAGTCCACCCCCCTCTTTAGCGGGTCCTTCGGCTGCCTCCACTGACTCTCCGTCTCAGACGCCGTTCTCCTTCCTGCTTTGCAGGCGCCACCGCTGACGTCATTTCCCCTGCGACGGGGATCTGCGAAGGACCGCCCCCTGACGTCATCCGGGTCCAGTGCGCATAACCGCCTGCGAGCAGCCGAGGAAGGAGGTGTGTCCCAGGGGTGGAGCTGATCGGAGCTCCCAGGTTTCGCGCTCAAACTGCGTCCGCCATTCTCTTTTGGCGCTTCTTCTGTAGCTTGTCCCGCGGATCTTGCCAGGATGCCATTTTGGTGAGTATTAAGATTTTCTTTCCCTTTTTCCTTTTTTCCTCGGTCTTCTCCTATTTTTCAGCAGGGACTTGACCGCTTGGTCCCCGAACCATCGGGAGGGGGATGGGGAGTGGCACAGGAGCATGCAGTCATCAGGCAACTTTCAGTGAGGGTGATAGTCTCTTAATTTTTTTAGTATAACAGGGACAAGAACAGTAACTACTAGTTCTGCTGGAACTAGAAAGCAGGCATGGGACTCAGTCTTCAGGCAGGTCTTGAGGGTCTTGGTTTATCCTGGCGATGGCTGGCTGGGGAGCCCACTTTTTCCCACTCTGTCTGTCGTGAAGGGCGTTCTCCAGGGGCTTCCAGCTGCAGTGTATTCGGTAAGTCCAATCTTTTTAGGAACTCCTGACCATCTGCCAAGTGCTTGAGGACATGAGACCGGCCGTGCTGCACCACAATCAGGGCAAAGGAGAAGGCCCATCTATATCTTACATTTTTGTCCCGTAAGATTCTGGTGACAGGTTGGAGGGCCTGGAGTCTGGTTAGTGTGATCGGGGAAATGTCCTGGTAGATGGCCATCTCCACTCCCTCAAATTTCACTGTAGGGGTGGCCCTGGTGATTTTGCAGATTTCTGCTTTGGTGGTGAAGTGGTGTAGGCGCAAGATTACATCCCTGGGTGGGTTGTTAGGCAGTGGACGGGCCCTCAGTGCCCGGTGGCACCGGTCCATAACCAGCTCCGCCTCTGTCTTTCCCGGCATTATGGAGGTCATCCATCTGTTGAGCATTGCTTCAGGGTCTTGGATCTCTTCAGGGATCCCCCTAACCCTGAGGTTGTTTCTCCTGTCGCGGTTTTCGCTATCTTCGTGGCGTTCTTCGAGTTCAGCCACCTTCCGTTCAAGGGTGGTGACCCTGGAGTCTGTCTCCTTTTGACATCTAGTGGACTCCTCCATTTTCTCCTCCAGGTCATTCGTGCGGGTCCCGATGCTTAATATATCTTTCCGCAGGTGTTCCACTTCCCCTCTGAAAAAGGTTTTGAGGTCGGAGAGGAGCTGTGCTATCTCCCTCTTCATAGCGCCTGTCGGGTCGTCCGTCGCTACCTCTAGCTCCGGTGCGGAGTCTGAGTCCGATGCCGCCATGCTGTCTGTCTCCCTAGGCTTTTAGCCCCCACAAAGTAAGTGCGGACATCTACCTTCTGCTTCGATTTTTTCCTGGTAGCCGCCATGTACTTTTGTGCTGTGTGTGTTGCTGTATTGGGTGCCGCTATTTAGCTGCTGTTAAGTTGAGTTTTGCGAACAATTTTTATTTAATTACTGCCGGCGGGTTACGGAGCGCTCAGTTCAGACCTCCATCTCCGTTCCCGTCGCGCATGCGCCTCGTTTTGGGCTTTTTTTTTAATGCTTGGACCTCGGCCTGTTAGGCCCCTTATGGAATGCTGTTAGGAGTTAACTCCTTGCTTGCTTGCAAGAGGGGTAGGTTGTGTAGTGTTAGGACATATTAACTCATTTGTAGCCCTTAGTTATAGTTTCCTATGACTAGTTGACCACTAACTGGCCAATTTGGCTACTAAGTGGTTAATGTTATGTAAAATGTTCCTGTTATATTTTTTATCACCTTTTCTAGGTTTGTGTAGCTTATCTTGCTTAAGTATATTGGCCATTATATACTGTACATAGGCAAGATAGGTCTAACGCCAGCCTGGGTGATAAAACTTGGTGACAAGGGCCACCAATAGAAATCTTTGGGCCCAGGACAAATGAAAGGAGAGGGAGAAAGAGGTATTTTGGGGAGGGAGAAGAAGATATGGGGGAGGGAGAAGGAAATATGGGGAGAGGAAGAAGAAGCTGTGGGAGGAGGAAGAAAGGGCTATGGGGGAGGGAGAAGGAGCTACCAGGGGAGAATGAGCTATGGGGGGAAGAGAAAGAGCTATGGGGGAGAACTATGGTGGGGGGAGCAGAAGCAATGGGTCTCGGGAAGGGGGGGGCAGATTGAGTAGGTATGGTCCTGGAAAGGTGGGTTGGATTGGCCTGGTGGAGAGTGAAGTAGGTATGGGCCTGGGGGGGAGGGAGTAGGTATGGGCCAGGGAGGGGTAGGTATCGGCCTGGAGGTGGAGGGGATAAGGAGTAGGCCTGGTGGGGAATAAGAATGGTCTTGGGGAGTGGGGGGGAGGGGGAGAAGGAGGTATGGGCCTGGGGAAAAGGAGAGCCAGAACAGAGAGGGAATCCTGGAGCTGACTATGGATTAGGGCATAGGACCCTGTAGGTGACAGCTGGAAGGAGAGGTGACCCACCCATATGCTGAAGAGAGAGATGGCCCTGCCCAGCATCTGGAGGAGATATTTCCAGAAGTTAGGCCCAATGTCTGCTTGGACCAAACTTGCTGTCCAGGCCAGCCGAGTGCCGCTGGGACCTGGGACGGGAACACTTGTCCAGGCTCTCCCTTCCTATCGTCGGCCCTGCTTAGTGGAAGTTTTTGGCATTAGCCATATAGGGCTAAATATCGGAATCAGAAAAAAACAAAATGGAAGCCAGTGGGTGGTACACCAACAATGGTACACCAATGGTACACCAACAAATCCGATTGGTAGATACAGACGAGACCACGAGTATTCTAAAGCTTGCCTTAAACTAGTCCGGTTACATTCTGGGTAGGTGTTGGGTGTAACCTGGCTAGTGTAAGGCAAGTTTAAGCAATTTCTGCATTGACTAATGACCCATAGGATTAACACAGCAGGGGTCCCTGGCAGTCCCATTCAGTTTGAATGGGACTGCCAGGGACCCCGCTGTTAATCTGATGGGCCATTAATCAATGCAGAAATGCTGGGTCTAGTTTAAGGCAAGTTTAAGGCATGTCTCCAGCATGTACCTGGGTGTACCTGGGTCATTTTGGCGATTGCCACTGGTTTGTGTTAGAATAACCGTGGGCACTACAGTATACCATATGATGCCTTTTCTTTTTTGGAGTAATGCAACATCATCAAAAAGGGAGGGAAGATAGCCAATCAGGTAGCTTGCCTCACTTCCATTTTGATGATGTCACAGCACTCCAAAAAAGGAAAGGCATTAGATGGTATAAATACCAATACGATTGGTTGGTGTACGATGTGATGCTTCCATTTTTTTTTTCTCCTGAAGTGATGTCATCTTAAAGGGAGGGAAGCATATGCTACCTGATTGGCTGGCCTCCCTCACTTTAAGATGATGTCACATCCTTAAAAAAAATGGAAGCTGTCACATGGTACACCAACCAATCAGATTGGGGGTGTACTATTTGTCAATCAAATGTGAAGTCACAGGCCTTATATAAGGCCTGTCACGTCTTGTTTGAGCCCAAGAAGCCGTTGGATCAACATCTCCGGGATTAACAAGAATAGAAGAAAGAAGAAGAGAAAGGAAAGAAGACTACTCACCCGGGCCTCCTCTGCAATCAAGAGAGAATCATGGACTTCTGCGCATCAGGCTGTTGAGGAGCATTGCGTCGTTGGTCAAGAATTGGTGCCGCAGTAAGACGAGGACGGTGAATTCCGGCAAAGGTTAGAAACACATTGATTGCATTTTATTTAATTGTGTCTTTTCTTTTAGGATGCCCATTGACTGCCAATGTGTTTATCTATGTCCCTTTCAGGGTATAGATGAGCACAGTGACAAGCAATACATTTTTTGTGAAATGCTTGTTTTTATTTCATTTCAATGTATTTAGTTTTTGTTATGGTTTTTTAAGGTTGCCCATTCATTGCCATTGTGGCAATCCATGCCCGTATTGTGGGCATTGTTTACCACAGTAACAATCAATGGGTTTTTTTGGCAAGTGTAATGTATTGTACTGTTATATCAATGTTATTTTATTGTGTATTTCTCTTGTTTTGCAAACAAATGGGCAAACGTGCTATTAGCTATTTTTGGCTACTATTGCCTTTGCCATTTGTATGTGTGGTGCTGGGGTAGAGGGGGTGGTAGGCAGTTTCCCCGGGGAGGGTGGTTAGGCCTTAACCGCAGCCTTAACCTCTAAGTCTAAGGTGATTAAGAGGTTAGTGGCCAGTTGTTAGATTTTTTTATTTTAATGTTGCTTCCCACTGAGGACGAGGATTGCCTTCATCCTGGCAGGGGTATGTCCAATTTTAATTTACTTTATGCTGGCTGGATAATGTTTTATTTTTAATGGGCAAATGAGCTATGGGATTTTGCTCATTACTGAACTGTATATGTTGGGGGGGGGGGTTGTTGGGGGTGGAGGGGGTGGATATTAGGGTGCCCATTCATTGCTATTGGGGTTATCTTTGCTCCCATTGAGGGCATCAGTAACCACACTGGCAATCAATGGGTGTATTGACAAGTATTGGTGTTTGTATTGTATTTTAATGTTTAATGGGGGTAAAGGGGTTGAGGGGTGTAATTGCCCCAGGGTGGGTAGTTAGGCCTCTTGGGTGGGTAGCAGGAGGGGTTAATCCCTTCATTACCTTAGCGGTAGTAACACGCAACCTTCCAGGTAGGCCTAACCACCCATCCTGGGGCAACTGCCCCTTTCACCCACCATCCTACCCCCAATAAACCAGGTACTCTAGTTTAACCCCTTCATTACCTTAGCGGCTAGCCCCTAAGGTAATTAAGATGTTTTTATTTTAATAGCATAGTATTGTAGCAGGGGGTCTCCGGAGCTGAACCGCATTTATTTCAGCCTCAGGGACCCCCTGCTTCCTGAGTTACAGGCCCCGGTATGGGGTGCCGGTATCCCCCTGCATTGTTTAAATGTCCAGGTCATGTGATGTGGGAGACTTAAACAATGCCGGGAGATACAGGCACCCCATTCCGGGCCTGTAACTCGGGAAGCAGGGGGTCCGGAGGCTAAAATTAATGCGGTTCAATTCCGGAGCGGTATTGGCATTTTTCTACCTCATGGTTTCTGACTTGCGATAACACTTTCTGAACGCCGTGATAACACAAATGTCAGAGCGTTCGGTAGGGTCATGCCAAACCGTTCGATTTGGCAGTGATAACATCGAAGCAACTAGAATAAGCCCCATAGATAGAAAATGTTATAATAAAATAAAAACATAAACATTGAAGTATGTGTTTAAAATATATGTATTTATGTTTATGTCACCCCGTATCACATAAATATGGGCTCCAAATGTGTCAAATTTGATGCAAAACCATCCAGACAATTTAATATGATGTCACTCTTTTATACACACATAAATGCATATTAGTAACATGTGCGTTCTTTGCATGGTAGTTAAAAAAAAAATGGAACAAAAATGGTATTGTATCATTAAAGGGGGGGGGGGCATTATAATAGTTTGTAGAAAAATAACAATAACAGCTTTTTCTTAAGTCCTTATAAAATAGTTTTTCAAAAATCCAAGACTTTTGGAAGATTTCCTATAGAGTTAATAACCAGGTAAGCGGCGTTGTATCTGTGATGATGAAAATAAAATGATGAAAATAATGAGTTTGCTTTAGTGGAGGACCAGATAGAGACAGGGAGAAAGTGTGAATATGCAGATTGGTGAGTTCAAACGGAGACTAGTGACCAAATGCGAAATGTACAGATTATTTCGACAATAGTGTGTTATAAAGCCAATGCCCTGCTTGAGCTGAAGTGTGTGTTCAATATCATGTCAAACACTTCTCAGATTTTGTAGATGTAAAGATTTCTTTTAAAATCCGAAACTCAAGATCACGAATGGAGTAAACAGTTTGTGCAGGTGGATATTCTTAGTGATGTAGCATTATTTTCATGTTTATTGTGTGTATCTGTTTATGAAGGTGCTCCTATCTCACTATTTCTGGGAAACTTGCATCCCTCCTCATGTCTACTGCACTGAATAGTTTATTTCCTGCAAGGAGAGGACCAGGATTCTGCAATCCTGAATGTTTTCTTCTGCTGACTACAGGATCTTAACACACATGCCGTTGGAGTTTGGAACATGTTATGTTGGACGGACTGTTGGGCTCTTTTAGTCATTTTGAAATCTTGTTTATGTACTAAATGGTGCTGGAAATCAATCTGTTAAAGAATGAATGAATTGGTAGTAACTGGTGGGAGTTTCCATGGCTGCCTTGGCTGTTATATACAGTATGTCTCTGTTGGTATTGAGCGCCCCCTTGTGGTATGAAATACTACAAATACATTCATCACCAGTGCATTTCTGACTAGTTAAGCATTGCGATTTTAACAGTCACATATGAATACAATTACTTGGGAGTTGTAGGAGGCCTGCAGGATTTAGGTTACCCTCAGATAACCCCACAGGCACAACACGTTGGTTGTACACTCCTACTGCTCTGCGTTACCATTACAAACACAGGACAAATCTCAAACACGGGCACATGCCGGTATGGGTTATCGGAATTTTTCCTTTTCTTATCGTTCATTTATGAAGCCTCAACATGCCCACTTCATGGGTGCCTTAACTGTTCTCCTATTTCTCAGTAAAAGAAGTTCGCATATCACTTGCCAACAAGTGAGGCAAATGCTTTTAAGATAGATCGGCATTTACTTGACCTCAGAGTCTTCGATATAGCTCCCCCTCACAGCTTGAAACTTGGACATAATAAGGCCTCGGGCATGGCGATGACCCGTGCTGAGGCGCGCTTACGCTCGGCAGTGAGCCCCTGCAGCCGCAATGAGAGCGGCTTTAGCAGGGGCTCCCGCACGCTCCCGCACGCCTGCGGAAGCATAGCCGACATTTCAATTTTAGTTTTTTGCGCTCACGGGAGCGCAGGGCCGGTCACGTGAGCGGTTCGCTCTGTGACATCACTGGCCCGCCCCTCGACGGCGCGCGAACTAAGGTCAGGGAAAGCACCCGCTTTCCCTCAGCCTCAGCGCGCCTCCGCACGGCTGCAGTCTCTATGGACTCAGCCTAAGAGGTCTGGAGGTTCAACTGCCGTGGTTTTTTTTACAATACCAACCACAGAACAGTAACTGCCAAAACCCTATTAGAGTGTTCCACCAACCAGTAAGGCAGCGGTGGGCAATTATTATGGCTGGAGGGCCACTTGAAAAAATTTGGTAAGCTTTGCTTTGTGTGTGGCCCCCAAAGCTTACCAAAGCTCCCCCTTTCACAAGCTCTCCGCCACATGCTCCCCCCCTCTCCAGCTTCTCTGCTACATACTCTTCTTCTCACCTGCATCTCCCCTACCCTTTCTCTCTTACGCCCTCCACTTTCTTAACCCCTCCCTCTCCTCCTCTCTTTCTCTCACTCCCCTTTCTCTTTTAATTCTTCCCTCTCCCCTCTATCTCTCACTCCTCCCTCTCTATCACTTTTCTCCCTTCTTTCTCTCACCTCTTCTCCCCCTCACTCTACTCCCTTCTCTCTCACACTTCACCCTGCTACTCTACCCATCCCCTACCTATAGTTGGGCCCGACTTCCGTGTTTGTACCACCTGGGTGGGCTTCCGCTGTGCTGCAGCCGCCACTGCTGCCTCTGTCGCCCACACCACAGGTTGGGATGGGGAGTGGGTCACTACATGTGGCGGGCCTCAGGCAACCACCCTGTGGGCCGGATTCATTATTTTGCCATCCCCTAAGGCCAATGCTGCTCAACTATGACCCGCGAAATCCACCAAGCCAAGCACTGCGTAGCCCCAGTCGCTCAGATCACTGATCATCAGAGACGAGAATGGGCCTCGGGTACCCACAACACAATGAGCCCTGCCCACTCACCAGTAAATGCCACCAATAAGTATTACTGTACCCACAGAGCCCCATCTGGCAAGGTTACCCCACACACCCAAACAACCAGCTGCCCTGACAGAGACAGCAAACTGCCCCAACTCACACTCCCTGACAAATTATATTCTCTTTATTTTTTTTATAACAAACATTTAATTTCTTTTTCTTTTCTTTTTTTTTTTATATAAATACGTACAAAGTCAAAACAACCAACAAAGGGGGGAAGGGCGGGCAAGAAAGGCACCGAATGCTCCGTCCGGGACATTTTAGTCGCGGCCATTTCACCGCAACCAAATGACCATCGGCACTTAGCTGTGACCCACCCTGCCGCCGGAATGCTGCCGCCGGCCACTTCGCCGCTAAGGTAAGTTCCTAACCCCCCTACCCTAATCACTAAAACCCTTTAAATTAACCCCCTACCCTAAACAGTAATTAAACTTACCTTAGCAGTGGCTGCAGTGTGCGGTCACTGATAAGGTATGTGTGTAAGTCTAAGTGTATGTGAGTATTTAGGTAAGTGTATAAGTGTATGTGAGTATTTAGGTAAGTGTATGTGTGCATAAGTGTATGTGAGTATGTGGGTATGTGTGTGTAAGTGTATATGGGTAATTGTATGTGAGTAACAGTATGTGTAAGTGTCTGTTGGTAAGTGTGTGGGTAAGGTTATGTGGGTAAGTGTGTGTGTGTGGGGGTATATATGTGGGTAAAGGTGTGTGTAAGTGAATGTCGGTAAGTGAGTGTGGGTAAGTGGGTAAGAGTGTGTGTATGTGGGTGAGTGTGTGTATGTGGGTGAGTGTGTGTATGTGGGTAAGTGTGTCTATGGGAGTAAGAGTGTGTATGTGCATGTTTGTGGGTAAGAGTGTGTGTATGTGGGTAAGAGTGTGTGTATGTGGGTAAGAGTGTGTGTATGTGGGTAAGAGTGTGTGTATGTGAGTAAGAGTGTGTGTATGTGGGTAAGTGTGTGTATGTGGGTAAGTGTGTCTATGGGAGTAAGAGTGTGTGTATATGTGGATAGGTGTGTGTGTGCGTGTGCGTGTGTGGCGTGAGGGCCCCACAGCAAACACAGACCCCGGGGGAGGAGAGTTGGAGAGGGAGGAGAGTTATCGAGGAGGTGGGGGAGAAAGTTAGAAAGGAGGTGGGGGAGAGAGTTACAGAGAATGGGGGAGAGTTAGAGAGAAGGGGAAGCGTTAGAGAGGTGGTTGTGGTTGAACAGTGAGTGTTAGATGAGGCGAAAAGTGAGTTAGAGAAATGGGGGAGGGAGGGCGGAGGGGGAGAGAGAGAGAGTTAGAGTTAAGGGGGGCAGTGAGAGAGTTAGAGTGGAGGAGGGACAGTGAGAGAGTTAGGATGGAGGAGAGAGAGGGAGTTGAAGAGGAGGGGGGACAGTGAGTTACAGAGGAGAGGAAAGTTAGAGAGGAGGGGGAGGGGAAAGTTAGAGAGGAGGGGAGAGTTAGAGAGGAGGGTGGGAGACTTAGAGAAGACGGGGAGAGTTAGAGAAGAGGGGGCGTTACAGAAGAGGGGGCGTTACAGAAGTGAGGGAGAGTTAGAGAGGAGGGGGGTGAGTTAGAGAGAGGGAGGGGGAGTTAGAAAGGAGGTGGGGGAGGGAGTTAGAGAGGGGGGGAGATAGAGAGGAGGGGGTTAGAGAGGGGAGTTAGAGAGGAGGATAGGAGAGTTAGAGAAGAGGGGGGAGTTAGAGGGGAGAGAGGGAGATAGAGAGAGGGAGGGGCAGTTAGAAAGGCATGGGGAGAGAGTTAGAGAGGATGGGAGAGTTAGAGAGGTCGGGGAGGGAGAGAAAGGGGGGGAGAATGAGAGAGTTAGAGTGAAGGGGGGCAGGCAGTAAGAGAGTTAGGGTGGAGGGGGACAGTGAGAGAGTTAGGGTGGAGGCGAGAGTTGGAGAGGAGGGGGGACAGTGACTTAGAGAGGAGTGTGGGAGAGTTAGAGAAGAGGGGGGAGAGTTAGAGAGGATGGGGGAGTTAGAGAGAGGTAGGAGGAGTTAGGGAGGGGGAGTTAGAGAGAGTGGGGAGAGAGTTAGAAAGGAGGTGGGGGGGGGGGGAGTTAGAGAGGATGGGGGGTTAGAGAGGATGAGGGGGGGTAGAGAGGATGGAGGGGTTAGAGAGGATGGGGGTGGGGTTAGAGAGGATGGGGGGGAGAGTTAGAGAGATGGGGGAGAGTTCTAGAGGAGGGGTGAGAGACTTCAGGAGAAGGAGTTGGGAGAGTTCGAGAGGTTGGAGTGGGATAGTTTGAAATGAGGGGGTGGAAGAGTTCGAGAGGAGGGGGGAGGAGGGGAGAGTTAGGTAGGAGGAGGGGGAGTTAGGGATGAGATGGGGGAGTTAGGGAGGAGAGGGGGAATAGTTAGAGAGGATGTGAGAGTTAGAGAGGTGGATGAGGGAGAGGGGGGGGAGAATGTGAGAGTTAGAGGGAAGGGGCAGGCAGTGAGAGAGTTAGGGTGGAGGGGAGACAGTGAGAGAGTTAAGGTTGAGGAGAGAGAGAGAGTTGGAGAGGAGGGGGGACAGTGAGTTAGAGATCAGTGGGAGAGTTAGAGAAGAGGGGGGAGAGTTAGAGAGGAGGAGTTAGAGAGGAGGGTGGAGTTAGAGAGAAGGAGGAGGAGTTAAGGAGGGGGAGTTAAAGAGAGGGGAGAGAGTTAGAAAGGAGGTGGGGGAGGGAGTTAGAGAGGAGGGGGGAGTTAGAGAGGAGGGGGAGAGAGTTAGAGAGGATGGGAGGGAGAGTTAGAGAGGATGGGGGGAGAGTTAGAGAGGATGAGGGGGAGAGTTAGAGAGGATGGGGGAGAGTTAGAGAGATGGGGTGGAAGAGTTCGAGAGGAGGGGGTGGAAGAGTTCAAGAGGAGGGGTGGAAGAGTTCGAGAGGAGAGGGGGGAGTTAGGGAGGAGGAGGGAGTTATGGAGGGGAGGGGGGGAGTTAGGGAGGGGATGGGGGGAGTTAGGGAGGGGAGGAGGGGAGTTAGGGAGGGGGGGGGAGTTATGGAGGGGAGGGGGGAGTTAGGGAGGGGAGGGGAGGGGGGGAGTTGGAGGGGAGGGAGAGTTAGGCTGAGTCCCCTGTGCCGCTGACAGCGCTCATGCTTGGAGAGCGGTGACGTCACCAGCTCTCCAAGTATGAGCGCCAGGTGTCCGCGCTATTTCGCAAGCGCGCACAGGGAACTTTGCAGACAAGCTGAGTGCGGTTCAAAGACAGTTTTTTTTGTTTACGTAAGCATCAAGCATGGGTGAGCATCCTTGCCGTGCACGAGCGCTCACCACATGAGCGGGGACATCCAAATTTAAATAGCGAGCATTTACCTCGTCAAGCACCGCGTGGTCAGCGGCACAGGGGATTTAGCCTTAGGCCTCGGACATGGTCAAAAAGACCGTGCTCAGGCGCGCTGAGCCGCGCTGAGGGGAAACATTAAACCTTTAGACGGCGCTTCCGCAGGCGTGCGGAGGCGTGTGGAAATGCAGGAGTCAGACAAGTTGAAATTTTGCCGCTCAGGGAAGTGCAGGGCCTGTCACGTGACTGCCAGAAGCCAATGGCAGTCACGGACGTCGGCGCCGTGACGTGGCGCCCTAGCCCCGCCTCCCAGCCCACCTCCAGGCCCGCCTCCCACCCGGCTCCCACCCAGCACACAAGCGCGCTCGCTGACGCTCATGCAGGGACACGAAAAATCTCCTGCTTGAGCAGGAGAGCATGAGCGTCAGCGCTGCCCAGCGCTCTTCACTACAGTATGTCCCAGGCTTTAGACAGGAGGGGGGAGAGTTAGAAAGGAGGGGGAGAGTATGAGAGGGGTGGGAGGGAGAGTGACAAAGGGGCCAAATTTTTTTTGTTATGCCACTGAATGCATCTGATCTCAAATACGCTGTTATAGAGGGTCGGGCTTCCGCAGAATTTCACAATATAATTATAGGGTTCCTTAACCATAAAAAGGTTGAAAACCACTGATGTAACCATAAAAGGAACGGAAAGTGACATTGGTAATTGAAAATAACTAGCAAACTGGTCAACATGCAAAACGTTTCTTTTATTCATTATCTTCAAGCAAATTTAGTGTAGCAAAAGATATACTTACTGATTCAGTGCTAGGAATAAAACAAGCAACAGTGTTAGCTATATCAATGTTATTAATGTGTAAGTCATTTTAATAGGGCAATTCAAGAGTTGTGTTGCCATAAACAACCTCCACCTTGTGGATAAAGGTCAAAAGGCTAACACAATCTGGATTCTAAGCACACATGCCACTATATGAAACTTCTATCAGGGGATTTGGGAGGGAAGTTAGGGAATTCTCTTAATCTTGCATTCCCTTGGACTGATGCATGGTCTTTTAAGGTGATAGTACAAAATGTTCCATTTCCAGCTCATTATCAGGGAAATCTTCTTAATTTACAAGGAGAGCGTGCAAGTGTATTTTAAGTGATACGATATCCTGTTTGGGGTATTTAGTGGTCAAAGTGTGTTTATACTCTATAGTGTTTTGCTGTAAAACCTTCCTTCCACTTAATTTGTTCTAAAGCCTACAAGGATTCCTATATTTGTCTCAAACATGAAAATAGATTACATTTCCGCATAAATAATACATGGAGCAAATACACACAGACCTCTCACAATTGTCCATTAGAGAAGATATTGCAAACTGCATCTGCATTATACTGATAAACAGGAAGACAGAGCAACACGGAATCAGCCATATCTGCCCAGGCAGGGAAACTGTAGAAACCAGACTTGGAAAGTATACATTCAACATTGGAGGCTTGGGGGAAATAACTTTTGGTAAGAACACACATGTGAAATGTTTGGGAATCAACACTAATAAAGTAAAGATTATTTATAAGATAACCCCCTAAAGGCAATGACAGAATTATCATGGTGGCACCATTTTTTATCTTTCTTGCTGACTTCTTCTCCCAATGGTGCCTATCTACATACTCTTCCCTCCATTGAATTCATATGTAGTTATCACTGACCCTCACAGTGTCTCACATATTTCCATTCTCTTTCTCTAGTCTTTCTTACTTATCTTGCTGCCACCAGCCGTATCGTCTTTTAATTTATCTCTGATTCCAAGGTAAGTTCCCACATTCTTTGTAAACCTTTTCCACTGTTCCTCACTTACCAACGTGTTTCCTCCCTCTTATCTCAGTCTTCCTCATTCTTTTCCAACCTAATTTATACATTTAAAATGGATATATATATATATATATATATATATATATATATATATATATATATGTCTTACATTGCAGTATTTATGTACATGATTATCAAATGCTTCGCTAGCTTTATAACTCAGAGAATTGTGTCAACCCTTATTTTTCAAGGGGCTCACAAAATGCCTGCCAATGTGGATTTTGTAAGATGTGCATAACAAATCAACTTGGAAACACCTTAACATTATTTTCCCTGTTTCGTACGAGCCTGTGACTAGCTCTTAATAAAAGCAGTTTGCATGATTATACATTTACAGTAGTAGGATGTTTGGCTAGTGTTTGAGTTAGGCTTTCAGGCCCAGGTTTGAAAATATATTAAGTATATAAGTAAGTTTTGAAACATGCTAGACATGCTACTTTGTTGCAACTACAAAAGACCTTGCTAGTGAGGAGCCATTGATACATAGTTAGCAATGAATTAACCTCCAATCAAATGAATACTGTAGAAGTTCGATCTTTGTAATCTGTGTTAACTGCTCCTCACCATATTGCATAAAATGGGTAGTTAGAGTGCTGTTAGACAGAACTAATGCAGCTTTTCTCCTTCCCTAATTCAATTAACATCTCCTCTGCTAGAATTATCTCCTGGAGATGTAGGTATTTCTTCATCCTCTTCCACCTTTTCAGCATTTCCATACTCGAAGACAGAGCTACCTCTTAAACCTTATTAACTCTCCAACAAAACTAACTCAATCAACTCCTGAATGGAGTCTCTCTTTATTTCCCAATTGAATTATAGTCCCCCCAATCACCCGTCTTTTGTTTTTCTCCTCTCTTACCCTTCCCTTCTTCAATATGTTTTAAGTATCACAGGCTTTGAGATGGCTAGAGACTTCTCTAGGAAACCTAGTACAACAAAATATTGTGAGAGGTATGAATAGTGGGTACACTTCTTGTGGGCTCAGTTACAGCCCCATTTGCATTTACCCATTGGGACCTTGGGGCAATCACTTTATCTCATGTGCCTCAGACACCAGAATTAGAGAGAAGCTCTTCTGGGGAACAGCAAATGCTTGCACTAATCTATAGTGTTCAGAGCTCATACAGTAGTTACATAAAGAATAAAACATTATATAAAAAAGTATCAAGCATCATTGGTTGAAACACCATTAACAAATATTTGGTATGCTCCAATAAAACTACAGTCCTTCAAGCATTGACATAAAGAACATGTTCAGTGGCATCAGGGTCATAATACCTGATAATACTATTTGTATCACTTTGAAACATGAAACACTCACTTAAAAAAAAAACGTATTTGATTAAAAAAAATGACTCCCCTTTACATTTCCTATATATCAAAAGCATTGCAAATAATAAAAATGTTCAACTTCAATCAAGTCCATTACATTAATCCATTGTGCTGGTGGTAGAACAGAAAAGGTGAGACATTTACCGTTTTTCATGTAAATCATTCACTAAGCCTTCAAAGCAACGCGTTGCTGGATCGCCTGACACTAAAGGGGTTAAAAATGGCATGCCCAGGTTTGTTTAGAAGTAAGGAGCTTATTCCTTATTCATTAAGATGTGTTGTGAATTATGTGATCTTCTTAATTATGTACTGCAGGGACTAGTAAGTCTTGGGGTCTAAGGGCTCGCTCAGACAGGCTGCTATGGCAGCTTGCTAGAGTTTTGCGCCTACTCCGCGTGCTTCTGCAGCCCAGCGATCTGTGCTCAAACTGCAGAAGCCAGGTAGCGGCATTTGGGGGGCGTGTAACGGACGCATCACGGAGCAGGGTCGCCTTGATTGGCAGAACCAGCTCGCGTGACGCGACTAGCCCAAAAGTTCAATTTGGGTTGTGGTGGCAAAATGTCGCAGCGACAACGCTGCACTTTGCCGCCAGTGGAGTTTTCAGTTTCAAAACTCCCACCGCACAACCCAAATTTGCGACGGACATGCGCGCGCATGCCGCATCGCCTGCTGTCTGAGCTTAGCCTAAGTCAGGTTAGTCATTTGCAGTGCACGCTCTAGAGAGGTGTTTTTTTTGCCATTTCAGGTTATTGATCTGCGATTACTACAGATTTGTTTACCTCTGTTATATGAGGTTTATTCGGAGCCCTCCTGAGCTGTCACTATCCCCTCGCAGTACTCTGATGCTGTACTATAGGTTTGTGCAATTTGCTAACATCAGCACCTTATTGTATATATGACTGTAAATAGATGGGCGCTGTATATCTAATACTGTATGACTTAGGCGTTTTCAAACAGGTGCTTAATTTTACTCTATCTCTTAGGAATAGGGTGTAGTGCATTGTATTACTCTATCTATTAGGAATAGGATGTAGTGCATTGTATTACTCTACCTCTTAGGAATAGGGTGTAGTGCATTGTATTACTCTATCTATTAGGAATAGGATGTAGTGCATTGTATTACTCTACCTATTAGGAATAGGGTGTAGTGCATTGTATTACTCTATCTATTAGGAATAGGGTGTAGTGCATTGTATTACTCTATCTCTTAGGAATAGGGTGTAGTGCATTGTATTACTCTATCTCTTAGGAATAGGATGTAGTGCATTGTATTACTCTACCTCTTAGGAATAGGGTGTAGTGCATTGTATTACTCTATCTCTTAGGAATAGGTTGTAGTGCATTGTATTACTCAGTCTATTAGGAATAGGATGTCGTGCATTGTATTACTCTATCTAGACGATTATCAGCAGGACTGTTTTTTACTATATGAGTCACATTTTTCTAGTATCCCTTATCAATTTATATGTTTTGCACATTATAAATTACTTTACTATTAATTAGATTGTGAGCTCTTTGGGACAGGCACTCCTTTTCTTAAGTCTCACTTTTATGTCTGAAGCACTTCTTCCCATCATGTGTTATTTGTATTATTTGTTATTTATATAATTGCCACGTTTATTACTAATGTGAAGCGCTATGTACATAAATGGCGCTATATAATAAAGACAGACATACATACATACTATTGGCTCCTATGAGTATCAGTGCTGCTGATTAGAGTTACATACTAGCATTGCACTACCCTATTTAGATTAATCTAAATATATTGTGGCTCTATCCATTAGCCAATAGCCCCTAGCTCCTGCCACATGGAGTACTTTTTAACATTACATATACTTTATTATTATATGTCTATGTTATAGATCAGACTTCCCACAATTTCATCTACCTAATTATGTGGAGATACATTATGTCTGATCTCCCACAATATTGATTTTTGCCTACCCGATCATAGCACTAGCTATCCCTGCATGCGGATATCAATTGGGTGCGATTCTATACTTGCTATTTATTGGTAACTGAAGCATTAATTGTATTGAATCTCTCCAGTCATCTATCCCTATCCACACAGATACCCAGCAAGCTCTAAGGAACCCCAAAAATTACCACATAATATATATGTATATAAGTGTCAATTGGAGTGCTAGTGGGCGTGGCTAAATGTATACAACAAGAAACAAAGAAGCCCAAAGCTACATCCACTATGACAAAAATACACAGTGAAATACCTATATATCTCTTTAAAAATGGTTATTTAGTTAAACCTTTTGGCCAAAGCATTATAAGCCTGCTAGCCACATAAACACATGACCATTAGCAGGTCCTAACACTAACTGATTTAAATTCTTATTTACCTCTATAATTCAAAGACGAATGATTGCATTGGATCTATCACAACCAGCTGCATGCAAGACCAGCTCAGTTGGAAAGTGGGGAGAGGTGAGCTTAAACCCTGGGAGGGAGGGGTCACTGACCTCCAAAACAGCTGAGACCAGCTGGACAAAGTTAATAACACACAGATACCCATCAAGCTCTAAGGAACCCCAAAAATGACCACATAATATATATGTATATAAGTGTCAATTGGAGTGCTAGTGGGAGTGGCTAAATGTATACAACAAGAAACAAAGAAGCCCGAAGCTACATCCAATATGACAAAAATACACAGTAAAATACCTTTATATCTCTTGAAAAAGGGTAATTTAGTTAAACCCTTTGGCCAAAGCGTTATAAGCCTACTAGCCACATTACTAGCATGACCATTAGCAGGTCCTAACACTAAATGATTAACTTCTTATTTACTTCTATAATTAGAGGAAGAATGATTGCATTGGATCTGTCACAACCAGCTGCATGCAAGACCTGCTCACTTGGAAAGTGGGGAGGGGCGAGATTAACCCCTTGGAGGGAGGGGACAGCTTTGGCCAAAGGGTTTAACTAAATGACCTTTTCCCACCCCATCACCTTTTTAATTATTGTGACTTATGTTTTCGTGAGTTTCATTAAATGTATTTTATTCTTTCGTGATGTGCATTCATGTGATTTCCTTTTGGACGGCTCTGCTGTACCCATCCTCACTTGATTACTAGTCACAGCACTGCACCCATGATATTGTCACTTTGTATTCATTTAACAATTGCCTGCACACATTTTGGGATTTTAGAACTTTCAAGTCGGTCAACTTCTTTTTCTGTGGGTTTTGAAGTCCGTTACATCAATCAAGTCCACTGTGCTGGTGATAGAACAGAAAAGGTGAAACATTGAGAGTTTTTCATGTAAATCCTTCACTGCCACATAAGCCTACAAAGCAATGCTGTTGCAGGATCGCCCGACCGCAAAGGGGTTAAAAACTGCATGCTCAGGTTTGTTTAGCAGAAAGGAGCTTATTCACGAAGATCTTTTGTGAATAAACACACCCGATCCGGTGTTAAACTGCAATTCAAGTCAATAGCAGTTAACGCTGGTTCGGTGGCTCTAAGTGTCTAACCTGCAATGGACCTTAAGGAATAAGCTTCTTTATATTATCACACTTTTGCACAGATCCCCAAAAGGGTGCTAAGCTTTACCATGCTTCAGCTCCCCTTTATATGAATGGGAGGAAAGGTGTGCTAAAGCTTTGCACCTTTTTGTGGATCTGGGCCTTTGACCCAAATAGCATGTAAAAAAAAATGTTTCATATCCAATGGCCACTAAATACCATCACTCTTCAACCATTGATGAGCAATGCAAAAGCATCAGGCCAATGAGAAGAGACAAGTTGCACAATGGAACTTGCTTGTAAAACAATGATTTGTGTGTATTATGCAGACACTAACCGTTAACTTATTTTTCTAGTCTCTG
This sequence comes from Ascaphus truei, assembly GCF_040206685.1. Lineage (NCBI taxonomy): Eukaryota > Metazoa > Chordata > Amphibia > Anura > Ascaphidae > Ascaphus > Ascaphus truei. Next base: position 466,010,856 of record NC_134483.1, on the reverse strand, counting down.
TTTGTATCTGTGCTATGGGATCATGCCTATTCAAAATCAAATTATGTTGAACAAACAGATTAGCCCTTGCTGTGCAGAAAGTATAAAAGCTTGGACATCAGTTAAGGAACTGCCTAATCTTGTCAAGTTTAATGGAAGTGATGGCTGGTTTTCCTCTTTTGTTTCCCAGCTGGTAAGTTGAGTGCTTCCCGGAAAGGGAACATGATTTAGCCTGATCTACATGCATGGGGAAATGTTCCTTCCATCTGCAAATACCGTGCTCTGTGTTAAAATAGCAGATACAGCAAATAAGAGGTTTAAATATGGTGTTTATATATGTACATGATAAATTATGTATATACTCATTTAGAAATTTTGATTGTAAGTTCTCTGGGACAGGGTCTCCTTTAGCCGAATGTTGTCATTTACCTGTTGCACTTATTACCAATGTTCATAATGTATTTACATCCTATTGTAATGTTGTAATGCGCAGTGTACATTTCTGGCGCTATATAAATAACATTATGCATACATGTAATATTGACATTGTTCACATGTCCCAGAAACAATTAAAAAAAACACTATTTCTAACTGAGTTAATATAGTATACTATGGTTTTTAAGTGTGTGTGTGTATATATATATATATATATATATATATATTGTAACATTGTAACATCGCCGGAAGAAGAGATCAGTGTATCTCAAAAGCTCGCACAAATAAAAGCATTTCGTTAGCCACAGAACGGTATCATCTATTTATTTTTTGATTATTGAAGCTCGGCTAACACGGTACTGATACCTCTACATGTATATATATATATATATATATATATATAGAATCCAATGCACAGCCGGCACACCATATGCAAGTAAATAAGTTTTGGTGCTTATCCCATAAAGCAATCCCAGACCATACGATACCGGTTGCAACACGACATCAAGGGACAGCACGCAGGGAAGTAAATCATGAATTTTCTATATTTGATAGAAGACACACAAAACGACGTTTCAGTCCCCCAGTGGGACCTTTCTCAAGGTCCCACTGGGGGACCGAAATGTCGTTTTTTTGTGTCTTCTATCAAATATAGAAAAAAAATTATTTACTTACCTGCGTGCTGTCCCTTGATGTCGTGTTGCAACCGGTATCGTATGGTCTATATATATATATATATATGAGTACAGACGTTAATGCTTCTGCTGGTGCATTGTAGCGAGAAACACGCAACAGCTAGCGGGAGCAGACCTCATTGTCATGAAGGAGCGGCTCAGTGAGTAAAGGTGCTGACTCTGAAAACAATGATATGGAGTTTAAAGAAGGGGAACCTGGTTCAAATCCCGGTGTCAGTGCAAGTAACTTTACCTTGGGCAAGTCACTTTATCTATGTATCAGTCACCAAAATCATAGATTATAAGATCTTCTGGGCAGAGACTGTGGGGCCTATGCAGGGATTTACTAAGAAGTGAAGGCCATTTTTTTAAGTCCGATAAAAAAAGGCACTATCGTGTGACCTGTTTTTTGTTTCAGTGCTATTGTGCTATAAATTCTATAGCGTGATAGCTGATAGAAAAAAATGCAGCCTGTAAGCGCTGCATGGAGACGCAACGTTTAGATCGTGCAGTAAAAATATTGATTTTGATAATAGTGTACATGAGCAGGGGGCCTCCTGAGCTAAACCGCACTGGTTTCAGCCTCAGTGACCCCCTAATTCCCGAGATACAGACCACGTTATGGGGTGACGTTATACCATGTGCTTTTAAATCTCCCACATCACATGACCGTGGGATTTAAATCCTGCAGGGGGATACAAGCACCCCATAACGGGGTCTGTATCTCAGGAAGTAGGGGATCCCCAAGGCTGAAACCAATGCGGTTCAGCTCAGGAGACCCCCTGCTCACGGACACTATTAATAACATTTACATTAAAGCAGCTTCATTCCCTTAGCGGATAGCTGCTAAGGTAATTAAGGGGTTAAGGCACCCTCCCCCGCTACCCACCTGGGAGGCCTAACCAGCCATCCCGGGCCCACTATACCCACCCTGTACCAATTGATTGGCATAGTGGTACATCATACCATATAATATGGGCATGATAAGCCACTATAGCACTCAATGATCACCCTAATAAAAAAGCATGAAGGCCAAAAATATACAATAATAAAAGATATACACAAGCATCAAAATACCCAATTCAATACGTAAAAGCACTAGCCAACCAATTAAATACATAAATAAAAGCACTAGACAACCAATCAATAGAATAAATAAAAGCACTAACCAAAAAATCAATTAATTAATAAAACCACTAGCCAACACATCAATTAAAAACAGTAGCCAACAAAATAAATAATACATTAAAAACGCTAAACAATCGGAAAATTGACAGATGAAGATAGAAGATTAAAGAAAATAAAGAAACAATGACAGATGAAGAAAGAAGACAGTGATAGAAGATAAAAGAAAGAAGAATTTGGACCTGGGAGCAATGAGATGTACATGGAAGATATGGTCAAAAACAAGAACTACATTTGGCCTATCATCTTCCCCTTCAATTTTGACCCCCCTGTTTGGCAACCCAGACTTCCCCCGGGTTGTGATCCCAGGGACTTCAGACTGTTCAAAGCAGCCAATATAACAAAAGCGTCCGAACTGCTAATCAAAGGACGGCCTATGAAATTCTCCGAAGCACAGGAAAAATATGCCCCCGGAGGTCTCCCCTATTCGCTTTCCTCCAGATCAGACACTTCTTAACAACGATCTCCCACAACTCCAAGTTTGAAAACCCCTCTAACTTTGAAAAGATATGTGCAGTAGGAGCATATCGGAAGGGTCTGATCTCTGGGATTTATATGGGGCTAGCACGCGCCCTGATACCCGTCAACCATAGCTATATGCTTAAGTGGACTGCAGACCTCAATATAGAAATAGATAGAGAAGACTGGGAGGATATCTGGGAGGCCGCAACCAAAACCTCAATTTGTTCCACCATCAAGGAAAACATCTATAAAATGTAATTCCACTGGTACCTCACCCTGAGTAGACTGAGCCAAGCCTTCCCTGGCCTGTCAGACCCCTGGAGGGGATGCAGCCAGCAGGGAGACCTGGTACACATACTGTGGACCTTTCCCAAGTTGGGCCCTTTTTGGGATATGATCTGAGCCATGGTGGAGGAGATAAGTGAGGTGGAGGTCCCACTGGATCCGGTGTTGTTTCTGCTGGGTAAGCCTATAGAAAGCCTCCCCCCTCAGACCAAAAAATTAACATCCTTCGTACTAACCGCAGCCCGCAACTCAATAGTGGAAAAATGGAAAAAAACTAGACCACCCAACAGGGAGATAGTCCTCACCAGAATCAGGGAAGTTTGTTTGATGAAACTCCAATCAGCTCAATTAAAACAACAACTAGACAAATTCAACAAAACCTGGGAAGCTTGGCCATATTACTAAACCCCCATAGATTACTCAAACTCTGTTCTAGAGCTCGGTGGGCATCGGGCCCTGGCGGGGTTGTGGGGGGGGGGCCTGAACCCCTCCCTCTCTTATGCCTCTCCATGCCCCCCCTCTCCTCCCCTCCTCCCCCCATCACTCTCCCACTCCCTCGCTCCCCTCTTTCTTCCTCTCTCCCTTTTAACTATCTTCACTCCACTTGAAAAGGAGAGACGGGTGCACATCCATAGACACCCCCCCCCCTCCGGATGGAGGGGCGGGCATGATACTCTTGGATCCTAACAGGTTGTGCGGAAGCTCTAGTATTGTCAACTTGTTCAAAAAATACCCAATGACTTCTGTACCAGCTTGTTGTGATATGATATGCTGTAGCCTACCCTCTGAAAAACTCAATAAAAAACATTTGAAAAAAGATAGAAGAATTTTGTTACCTTTTCCGGATCTTCAAGGTGGATGGCGTTGGATTGACTTTGATGACGTCGCGGTATGAGAGCTTGCAGAATTGCTGGGATTCGGAGGGTCAATGCTTCTAAAGGTATGAAAAATATTGAATGTATGTAATTTTAATTTTACAGGTTTTTTTATTGTATTTTTTCTTTTTATGTTTTTTATTGCCCATTAACTGATAATGTATTAATCTGTGGCCATTTAGGGTACAGATCAAAAAAGTGACAGCCTATTCATTTTTTGGCAAATGCTTTTGTTTCTATTGATTGTTGTTTTTTTCAGTTTTCTGTTTATTGTTTGGCTTAAATTGTTTGTAATTTGTATGGCTTGTTTTTATTTAATTTTCTGATTGTCTAGCGTTTTTAATTAATTCTTTTGTTGGCTACTAGTTTTAATTGATGTGTTGTTTAGTGGTTTTATTAATTAATTGATTTGTTAGTGCTTTTATTTATTCAATTGATTGGTTGTCTAGTGCTTTTATTTATGTATTTAATTGGTTGGCTCATGCTTTAATTTATTTAATTGGTTTCCTAGTACTTTTATTTATTGAATTGGGGTGTTTAGGTGCTTGTGTATATCTTTTATTTTTGTGTATTTTTGGCCTTCATGCTTTTTTATTAGGGTGACCATTGACATGTGCCATATTATATTATATGACATATTATATGGTATGATGTACCACTATGCCAATCGATGGGTACAGGGTGGGTATAGTGGTCCCGGGGTGGGTGCTTAGGCCTGCCAGGTGGGTACCAGGGGGGGGGGTTAACCCCTTAATTACTATAGCGGTTATTAACCGCTAAGGTAATTAAGGAGTTAGGCGCCATAAAATTGTATTTTTTCATGTATCCTTGCTGGCATCGGAGGACATGGACCTGGAGTATGGTGGCGAGGATGCCCTTCATGATGGCAGGGGTAAGTAGAAAGGTTTATTTACTTTATTTATGCTGGCTGGCTTTATTTAATAATGGGAAAATGAGCTAGTATCCATATCTGGATAATAGTAACTTTGCCCATTACTGTACTGTATGTATTGGGGGGGGGGTGTATTTATTTGAATGTATGCATATATTTTTTTAAGGCACAGTATTGGTACCGCAGACAAGGGGGGACTCCCGGACACCCGCGGGGACCACCCGAGGGCCCTCAGAGACCCGCACGGACCACACAAGGGCCCCCAGACACCCACGATGACCACCCAAGGGCTCCTACACACCTTTGGGGACCATCCAAGGGCCCCAGGACACCCAAAGGGACCACTCGAGGGCCCCGCTATCCTCTTTTATTAATGCTGTGCAAAAATAAATAAATGCATCTTTTTTGCGCCAGCCTTTAGCTGGTGAAAAGAAATGGTGAGTTTTTATAGTACGAATAAGTTATCACTGCTTTGTGAATTGCGCTTACTGGCAAAAACCGGGGGTGTTTGCCATTTTTTGGCCTATTGTGCGACTTTTTTTTTACTGACAGTTTATAGTTGATAAAAAGCCATTAAAGTGCGATACTCCACTGTTATCACTGCTCTGGGAATCGAGCATCAGGCAGTATCACGCTACAAGGGCATTTATCGCACCCCCCCCCCCCGGCCACACACAACTTCCGGCTGGTCTGGCTCCCCCCAGTTTCCGGGCCCGGAACCGATATTCCGACTCTACCCCTGTCGGTGGCCCTGGCTGGACGCCCCTCTATGAACAGTGTCTTTGGGACTTCGCTATTCAAGTGTGTTGCATTACAGAAGGACTATTTATTTTGGGAACTGTCTTACATCCAGCTATTGTGGCCTATTTATTCTGTAAGTGACTGAATGTGATACTGTGATGCTCTCCTCTCGAGAACCCGTTGTTTGTTGCTGATGTAATGCCAGATTTTGAAGCCCTACTGTATCTTTTATATTTTGCATTGATGAACGATGAACCTGAGAAAGCAGTCTATCTTTATTACCTACAGCAACAAATTTAATTTTGGATTATTTCTGATGGCTGTCTTTATGATTATTACTAGCATGTTCTTCAGTGTCTTTTGTGAAAACTTACAATGTACAGATATGTTCTGTGTGATACAATGTGTTTCAGAGTTGATTTGAGTTCTTAGGCTGTGGCCATATACCTCTATAAGGCCGGCCATAGTGCGCGCGACCGTACGAGCGAGGAAGCGCAACGGCGCAGCAGAATTTTGAAGAGACAAATAATTTTGTTTTTTCACATGAAGGCCGCGCCATGGCCACGTCACTTGAGCGGTTGAGCCAATGTGGTCGAACCAGCCTTGTGATGTCACGGCCACGCCTTCCCATCAGAGTCCAGGAATCGTTCAGGTGAAAGACTCCTTGCGCTCCATTGCACGTGGGCCTTCACTATAATTGCGGCCTTAGAGATCTATTGAACGCTCATATGTCCTGTTCACTTCTCAGATTTAGAGCCTGCTCATATCGCTGAAACTCTTTTTTGCTCCTTTGTGGGCATATTTTTGTAACCCTTCTTTTTTATCGCACATGACTATGGCTGAGGTGGGGGCCTGAGTCCCTATAGATAACTTGTTAGGTGGCCTACGGTCAGACGCCGCGGGAGAAAATGCAGACAGTATATGGATGCTACAAAGTGTTTACTGTACCCTTAATAACTTGGGCAACCTGTGATCCTCACATGGACTTTCCCAGATTTTCGCTGATGTAACCCCCAAATTCTGTTTCATGGTGTAAAATCCACAAACGGATTTGGCCGGTTTCAATCCACACGGATTCATCAAAAACCACCATTGGATACAACCTGTAGATGAATTTGTAGAATCCAATCCGTGGATTCAGCAATCTGTTGGCAGGTCTTTATGAGGGACTGAATGTGAGGAATGAAGGAGAGATCAGAGTTAAAGATGACCCCTAGACAGTGGGCTTGGGGTGTTGATGAGATTGTGGTATTTTTGATAGTGAGGGAGTGTGTGGGTGTAGCGGTGGCAGTGGAAGGGGGAAAGAGTATTCGTTCTGTTTTGGACATGTTAAGCTTGAGGTAACGGTGGGGCATCCAGGAGGAGATTGCAGAGAGACAATTGGTGACAAGGGTTATGAGAGAGGGGGAGAGGTCAGGGGAGAAGAGGTAAATATGGATGTCATTGGGATAGAGATCATTCCGAAAGCCATGTTCACTCTTCGCCCCCTCTCTCCCTCACTGAGTTTGACACCATTTAGGGGTATTTAGTGTGTGGCACTTCATTGGTATGGTATGTCAGAACAAGGTTTATTTTTGTATTCACCTTGATTTTATGTCGAGTGTTGGTATTGCAGCACTTTTGGCTCTTCCAGCACTGGATATGGTAAATACCATTTATCTTCTGTTGTAAACATGGGGGGTAATTGCTACTCTTTCTTAATAACTACGCGGACAATCTATTACATGTCACAAGGAAAATGTGGATACAAGAAGATCCAGAACTTCAGAGAGCTGAGTCCTATAAGAATGGAGACATGAATGAGAGCAGAAAATGTAGGCCAGCATGAAGTAGTTTGACCAAGCTGAAATCAAACAGAGCAGTGCTTCAAAGCCTGTGAGTTCAAATGTATATGCCAGGCTAGCAATAATTAAAACCAGGACTGCAGAAATCAGGGTGTAGAGTTTCACTGCAGCAAAGAGAACTAGCAGAGGATGATTGAATAGTTTTATTGCCACAAACAGTGCAGCTATTTCCGTAAATTCTGTACACATGCAAAACACAAGCAAATGCATCACAGTGTAAGTCATTGTTTAGAAATAACTGTATGTGGCAGGTTAGGGAGATAGCATGAATTGCTAAAATGTATCATTGCTGGTTAATTTATAACGCCTAATTTCTGTAACACACACACAGACACACACACAGACACACACACACACACACACACACACACACACACACACACACACACACACACACACACACACACACACACACACACCATCTAATTTCTTCTATAGAGTTTGTATTTATGACTTTTGTTCACATTGTATGTAGTGACATATTATATGTGGTCCAGAAGCATGTGTGCTTCACATGCATTGAGATGCATGCAAAACATCAGGGAAAAAATGTATATATACATACTACTTAATACCCACTTTGAGCTTTCCAAGTCCTAACAAGTTACACATGTTTCCAGCACAGAGGAGTGAAGCACAACTTCTAAACTCTGGCATAGACTGTTTCCTTTGTATTGTTCTCCATAGTGTTATGACCAGTGTAACAGCTGCAGTCCTTTGTGTGGCGTAAAGTAAGGCTGAACTCTGCATTCAGTAGAACTGGGGGAAATAGGTACTTAAAATCATCATAGTACACTATACAAAACAGTAGGTTACCATTGAGATCCTTACTCAGCTTTTTTTTTTTTTTTTTGCAAAAGAGTTGAAGCAAAGATCAAATGGTCTATGATTGAGGTTTGTAAAGAAAAGGGTTACCAGCCTGGCTACACATAGAGAATAATTAAGTTATAATTTACCCTCATTAGTATCTCTATGTCTAGACTATTTTGCAAATGAACTCTAGTGATTGTAACCCTCTTAGGTGCTTGAGTAGCCTGAATGCATCGATTTTCAGATTATTCTGACACAAAGAATTTAAAATCATTCAACATAAACTGAAATAAATTCATCAGTTATTTCATCTTCTAAAATGCTTTAAGCTGCATTTACCAATCAATCAATTCATCAATAAACCCACTATTGAATTTGTTACTAACTCAGAATGGATCTATTCATTTCACACTTCTGGTGCAGGGGGATGGGATTCACACTCAGTAGGAAACTTATCACAGCAAATGGCCAAAGGCAGCTGTGTAACACAGGCCATAGTGGACCACTACACCCTAAGGGCACATATGGTGTGCATATCCACAGAGCTTCATCAGGCTGATGCATAGATAAGAAGAAAATATACAGACCCTGTAAATGTAAAGCCTTGTTAAGACTTTCAACATCAGTCTCAAAGAAGACCACACAGTTCACAGGTTCTGTTTGACAATAATACACCAATCAACACCAAGAAGCTTTTCTCTCACATAACCATCTAGAATTGTGCTGACTCACATTGCATCCATTCTTATATGGGGCAGTCTATGAGGACCAAATTATACTAAAAGGTTGAAGGTTTTTCTTTTAATAAGACACGTACAGTATAAGCATTTTTGTTCTATTTTCTATGTCTCCAAAGTAACTAAACGCTTTAGAGATTTTTTTTTTTTAATGGCAAACAAAAATACCACTTGTATGTCTCAGACAGGTCTGCAACCCTGACTTTCTTCATTCTCGCTTGGGTAATGACATGCAAATGAGAACTCACAGTGTGTTAATGTCATTGTTTTTTTTATTACAATCTTTACTTAATCTCTTTTGTGATTTGACCATTTCCATACTAAAGTATATACAAGTAAACTGTTTATCCTGACTTTTCCCCTCTGTTTATTTTAACCTAATGTATGCTGCCATCAATAGCTAAAGACAATGTAAATTGTAAAATGATTAGCATTGGACAGAGCTGGATTCATTTTTACACAGGAAACAAATGGGTGAAACTTGGAGTTTAAGGGAGACTGTGACGAAATCTTTCGAAGGAAGTCATTTACACTGATAAGTTGTTTAAAAGCAACTTGTTTTCCCTAACAACATGGATCTGTCCCTTTTAAGAGCACCCAACTGTTAATACTGAATATTACAAATTGTGAAGTAGTTAAACAGGAAACAAGTCATCATGTCTAATGAGTATTAAACCAGGTGTAGGCCTAACATAACCTAAAGCCATACACACATACTCATAATGTATAGTACAAATGGCATGTTATCTTCTAATCACTGTCTCGCTATATAAACAAACAATGTAATACCACTGCACCCCCAGTATTAACTGCAGTGGAATTGATTGCTTTTTATATTTGGGGGCTACCCTATAAATATATTTGAAAATATATAAATGGGGCCCTACAGAAGAAGGCAGGGTTTAGCCATATTTTCTATATGCCCAACCTGTGGGATATTGTTAGGAAAAAGGGCAAACCAGTAAGACACAACATGTCATGTCTTCTGGGGTATTCTGCAGTAAATGTTAGGGAGGAGAGTTGAAAAGGGATTTGAGATTAATTGGGTAATTACTAACAGGAGAGCAGCCCTGGTTACTCTGAGTATGTGTCCACATCTGGCTTTGGGGCACCTCATTCCTGGTGTGATACACAAGTAGAGGTCCCTTTATCACATTACAACCTGATTTAAACCCCAGATATCATGCTAATCTGACAGTGATAGCTCTCTGTGCTTAAGCCCTTTTAGGTAACGTCTATCACATATGGTTGTCAGCCAATGAGAGGAACATACACTCTATTAGACATTTAACTCCTTTGATGCCAGAGAGGCCTGCAATGCATTCCACTGAGCAAATGCATATTGACATGGTTCAATATTGTCACAAATATCGCCAAATGCTGTGTTTTTCTTGCACCAATGTTGAAGAGGCTATTGCTGCATAAAGAGACTTTGATAAATAGCCCAGTTTATTTCTTACACCTTCTGGCAAAGTGAAAGACTGGTTAAGTGGCTGGAATGTGTATTATATATTTTAAACATGTGTTGAAACGTTTTCTTTTTCTCCCGGAGCATTGTAAAAGTGTAATTTATGATTGTCTATTAGCAAACTACAATTGAAATTATTTTACTCTTACTTAGTGCAAAGTCTGCCAGAGGTTTTGTGCTTTTGAGAAATATGAATGTAGTTACAGTCACCTAAATTATGACACAAATCTTCATTGACTGAAGAGGGAAAAAAAGCTGTGTTTAGAGCACATAGTAATAGACAGGGCAGTCAAATTGACATTTTGGCAAACAGTGAAAATAAAATCACCTAAAGAAATCTGGTGTTGATTTGCTATTACATATTAATCACTAAAACACTAGGGAAATGGTTTATACAAGTCCCAGTGATGTTTGTAAACGGTATGACTGCACTGATCATTGATGCAGAGTTCTTTCCTCAATTAGACCTCAGCTCACATAACCTGCATTCATGGAACCAGTAAGGAGTATATATACTCTGTGATATGTTATTATGCTATTGTCATTTTTTTTTAAAACTATCTTTTTATTAGGGTATTTACAGATACATTTCGAAATATTATATTGTAGCATATTGTATTTACATGTACATAGGTTATGGTATAATGTTACATAGTTCAATACATATTTGCTATACCCATGTTTTTTTCTTTTTTCGAACTTATAACTGGTCTTCATCTAATATCTCGACCATTAAACTCAAACCCTTGTATCATAGCTTGCTTGTGACTCCCATTCTTTCTTTTAGTTATCGTATTTGTTTAGACTAGGATCTTCGTTTTTACTCTGTTCTGTCATGTTGTTATGTTATGTTGTGATGCAGGACATTCTCCTTATTTTATATTTCCTTTATCCGGTTTTCCGTCATTTGGGGTTTTGAGTATAAAATTGCAAATATATAGAATACATTTTAAATATTAAGATCAAGTATTAGAAAGTATTTAGTAATTAATGATAGGTTGTGTTCACTTTATTCTAACTCCGCCATAGATTGCACATTTCAATCCCATGTTCTATTTAGTAATCTGTGATTCTCTATTTTAAATATCACGCTGTTGGTTAATGCATTCGTTTAACAAACTATTATATATTTCCCAAAATCTTCTATCACCTGCTTCAATGTTTAAGAGTGCATTCTCAGGCGGATGTTTTCTCTTATACAAAGTAATGGTTTGTCTTTCAAAGTGTCATTTCAGAGGAGGGATTTAGAAACACAATAGTCATAGAATGCTGAATGTGGACAAGAATGCTTTGATTTAATAAACGTTGACAACATTAAGGACTGTCCATTTAAATAGGCTTGAGTTTCTGCCAGCTATTTAGGAGTATTACGGTAACTTGTCAGAATTCCTAACAAGAGACTGTTCATATATTAGCCTCCAATGATTTCCTGAAGGAACATGTGGAAGCAATAGTGAGGTTGTGCAGTCACCCAAGCTGAAGATATATTAGTAGAAAACAAGCAGAAACTGCTGGCTATATGCTGTGAAGAAGTGTAGCATACGCGCCCCCTCCAAGCACAGCTTCTGGGCATCAAGACTGCTGGTGTATAAACACAATACAAGCTCATTTTTAATTTCCTATATATTTACCAAATCCAGTATGATTTGGAGGAAACGAAAACTTCAGCTGTAGTCACAGGTTGTATTTAAACATAGCATGGTGTATTTATTTTTGCTTTAAATAGGATTGTAAAAGTAGACAAAATTTAAGGCTAGACATTTGCATTGATGTAAATCAATGCATTTTAAACTCATGTATACAATCATGACCAACTTTCTGATGGGTAGTTTTTGTTTAGGTTAGAAAATCCTCTTTTTTGGAGCAACAGTGCCCTCTGCTATCCAAAGCTGGAATAACATTGAACAAAAGAAGCCAAAAGAATTCTTAGTGACCCCATAATAACACACACATGTCCGTTAGGTCACTACATTAACAGTTGTTTTTTTTATTATCAAAATTACCATTTCAATTGAAAAAATTACTGCTTTGATCATCTAAATATTTGGTAGTAATAAATAAGAAGATACGCAAGATCTGCTGTCCAAGCAGTTAGAAACGGAAATATATTACTTACTTTCAAGAGACAATAAGGTATGTTTGTCTTCTCATAATAGTAGGAAGACATCCATGATGTTATCCTTGGGCTAGTCTAATGGGCTATTAAACTACATTTATAGTAATGTTTCTGCTTTTAACACTGGAGATGGAGGCAATGTTAGAAACACATTGGAAAACTAACAGACTGACTTCAACCTCTTTTTTTTTAATACTTTATCAAGAATATAGGCTTAGGAGAAACTTTTCCTCAGCAACCTCTAGTAAAGCTCTCAGAATCCACATATAGCAAAATAATTGCCTGGCTATAGCTGGAGTAGTCTGGGGTTTGTAGCTGGACCTGCCTGTGTAAAAGCTAGTGACACATTGCATGGGCAGGTCTTTCTGCACCCAAAGCGCTCAGGACTCTTATTGTGAAGGCGCCAGAGGAGGGTTTCATTTCCTGACAGCTATTTACTTAAAGCAGATGATTAGTTTTGGAAGGATGGGCTATAAGCATTGAATCAATTACAAGACTCGGGGGTTTGAACCTATTACAGTTGAAACTAGAAGGAGGGAGATCAGGAGGAAATTCTGAGGATATAGACTTTTCTTTTATGCTCCATAGGTTTCTCATTGCCAGTTAATATATACTGAAAAAAAGGTAAGGGTAATTTAATATATATTCTAGGATAAATATTTTAAACAAGCTGTTTTTGCTCATTTGTATATACATTTTTTTTTAAAGATCTATTAACATTGAAAAAAAAAAACAATTGCCTTTTCATTTATTACAGGCAAGTATTGGGGATGTTTGCATTTCCCTTTATAAAAAGTTATTGTGTAATGATACTTTGCAGATCAGTTTTTAAGAAGGTAACTCTTGAGTTATGTAGTTAATTTTAGTTGACTTGCTTCTAGTGGCATTCAGGTTATGGTTATTTCCAAAACACAGACTCTCAGACTATTAGGCTCTCTCAGACTATTCTGTATCTCAGTGATTTGTTTAATTCCACTGTACGGCTAGAAAGAGTGATCACTAAAACATAGGGAATTAGAAGCTCGATTAAAGCAGCATTTTGGATGCCTTTTCGACCACCTATTTGCTTTTGGATGGATGGAAAGTTCAAGCAATCGCTGATGCATATGGAGATGCCACCTCAAGCCTTTCTTCTGACCAAGGAGGACGCCGCATAAGGATGTTGAGAGAGCCTACACCTTCTCCATCTTTACCATCACATGTATCACATCTTCACAACCCTGGATATGCCCTTTACAATGAGGAATTGCCTTTTTGGAGCGAAGTAGACAATTTCATGGTGGAGAAGGTCTCAGGAAGGACTGTCTTCTGCCTGGGGGTCTTGTGGATGGTTCTTGTTTAAAGGCTGCATGTACTTTCTCCTCTGGGGCACTAGCGATTTGCCACTAATGACAACCACATTTGGAAGGAAAGGCTCTCTCCACATTCCTGGGACCTGGATTTCTGGAATTCAGAGTTGCAATTGAGGTCTCTCCCAGGACTCGGGGATTGTTTTGTAACTGGAGTGACCCTTTTCCATATTGTATGATCTTTTGATGAATCATACAACAGGAAAGGTCGAAAGGAAGTATATATTTTGCCAACGAATTCCGGATAATCTAGATATTCAACACATGTGGGGTGCTTGGGGTGTATATTTGAAAAACATAACGAAATAGAGGTAAGGAAAATCATTTTTTTTTTGCATCTTGTGTATTCCAGGTTTTATATTTTCATTCATTTTCTGCCAATATACTTTCCTTAGTGAACAAATATCTGTTCAATATCCAATTGAGTTTTAATTTCCTCTGTTCAGTGGTGTGTTTTCTTCTTTGCTTTTATAACCTGGTTCCTTGATGGGGTGTTATTGCTTCTCTGTGTTCTTTATGTGCTGTTGTCCAATCTCTTCCCACCTCCTTCAACGCCACATGTTTACAGCCTATTGCCATGTAAATTGTGTTTTAACAATTAGTGGAAGTCAAAGAAGAAGGAAGGATTGCAGCAAACGTTCTCATGAAACAGTCAGTCAATCCAAGATCCCCCATGAAGCTAGAGAAGAAACAAGAGTTGCTAAATCTTTATACTCCCACCTCACTCCATTGCAACCCAACTGCTCCATCAAGAACGTTGGTGCAGATAGGTTGGAAGCCCTCAGTTAGCATTCTGTGCAGCCCTGTAGTTCCAGTTTATGGACTTTTGGAAAATATATGGTCAGACATTAACAACACGTTAGCTGGAACAGTGTGGGAATCCTCACCCATTGATCAAACATCCACATTTATGCTGAACTTGGCAGAAGCCCTTATAGAAATGGGCCAGTATTTTTGGCTCTTCTGAGCACTGCTGAACATTTTTGGACGGGCTTCCCATAGATCAGGAATTGGTCCAGGGAACATTACAGAATATACATCTTTGTAAGAAACAGAAACTCAATAGAAATAACGTTTCTTGAATGTTTATCCTTGTGGGGAGTGGGAAAAAAAATCTCTTGGAAATAGTTTTTAAATTAGTTTATGGAAATACAACGTTCCAAGAGGATCCTCGTTGCACATCATTTTCGTCCAACTAGTGGTTGCAGAGAAAACAAAAAATGGAGAGTTAAAGCAAAGTAAAGTAAACAATTTTATATAAGGGATCTCAGGTAATTAATGATATTTAGTGAATGTGAGTATGAATCCAACAAATATTCTACAATATCGAATCACCTATAAATTACTTTAACTTAAACATGTTTTATTTTACTTGCTGTATGTGTGTGTGCATGTATATGTATTTGTGTGTACACACACACACACACACACACACACACACACACACACACACACACACACACACACACACACACACACACACACACACACACACACACACACACACACACACACACACACACACACACACACACCCCCCCCCCCCCCTCTCTCATACCAAGAAGGAGATATGAATACAGAGATGTGTGTATGCCACATACTCGGAGACAGATGAATCTACACAGAAAACTAGAAGTAGGAAAGTTAAGAGGAGATAAGGAAGGGACACTTAGGAGACGGTAGGTTTAGTAAGACACTGAACATCTGTTTGTGAAATCAGACTTTCCAGAACACAGGAGCAAAGCAATGTAATCAGTCTCTGTGTATGTCATGCTGTTGGACATTAATATCAGGCACATATTCCTTCACACCTCTCAGTCCAACGAACTCCAAGTCATCTCAAGCTTTCTCCTCGCATAACACCTCTTTCTTTGCCATAATTACATCCGTTCAAACCTTTGCAGAGCTGTGTGATATATCCCCTATGTGAAAGGTATGTTAGCACACGAATATTGCGAGCAATTAGAAATGTTACAATTGTTATATATAACTTGCATTATTTAGTGGGTGGGTTTAAATGTAATTTTAATTCCATTTGCCTAAATATTGTTAAAACAATATGTTTACGCTGACTAATGGGACACTATAAGCAGATTTTATTTTATTGTTTTTTACTGTTGGTATTTATTGTTTAACTTTCTGTGTATTCCAAACGCTATTGGATCCCATATAAGAGGTTCAAAAAGATTCACGCGAATTATGTTTTCTGTACCATTTATAATCCAAATGGAGGTATTTGGATCTCTAGCAGCTGGTAAACAACATCAACCGTAAAGAAAATACTCTGTAGGCGCAAATGGATTTTTTTCTTCCAAATGTAAACACACTGATAGTATCAAGGTTAACTTTACAGATTGCCATAGGGCGATAGGGGGGAGTCGCCAGATCACTGTTGTGGAAAACATTATGCAAAGGGTACAATTCACTCCCAGCCCGTACCTCCTCCTTCCAGATGTGCCCAAAGGAGGGAAGGACCGTAATTCATTTCTCAGATCTATGCCAAGAGCAGAGGGATATTGTGCACTGGCCCTGCTCATACAGTACCAGTACTGGGTTCTGAATACTCCGTGTGTCTAAGTCCACTGGTGGCATAGTCATATTATTTAAGTTCCCAGTACATCATTGATACGGAGCTAAACGTCCCCATGCATTTTTTGGGGGGGAAATAATACAAGTGATCTGGGATGGTTTTTTGGGGGCTGTAGATTTAATATACATAAGCACTAAATACCTAATCATTGGTACCACAGGGGGAAAAAATGCCACAGTATTACATTATTCCATTTGTTTGAAACAATCTTTTTTTATGCCTTTTAATTTATTGTTACTATTCTTATTATCATTCTTTAAGAGTGGCAATAATAAGACTGAAATACAAATTACAAATCCAGTGTGCAGAGACAAAAAGAAAAACGAATTATCCAAGAATTACATAGGCAGCTTGAAACATGCTAACCCCTCGCCCCCCCCCCCCCCCCCCCCCAGATGAGTTGTTGGCTGGTGCCTTTAGGATATACAGGGTAACACTGGTGCCAGAGCTACGATGTCCCTTGGGTGACTTTTGCAGATAGGTTTGTGATATAAAACCCTAGCCTAGTGTTTAGTATGTAGGTTGCTACTGCCCACTATTGGTGATGGGTAGTAGCTCACTGCATGGGGGTTAACCAATCACACTCGTCCTATTTAAGTGGGTACAGTATCTTGTTATGATGGTATCATTCTAAAAATATAATTATAGCAGAATTGACAAAAGCACAAATGATTTCTAACTGAAATGAAGTAAGGAAAATTACAAGGCCATGCGTACGGTACATTCGTGTTGTTTAATTCGAAGACCACCTCTCACTTGTAAAGCCCTGAAGAAGGGCACACTCCTGAAACCTTCACAGTCTATATTTTCAGCAAGTATTTTTAGGTTTTATACAGTGAGTTATATTTTTCATTTGTTCGTTCTGCATTCTGGAAATGTTGGCCCTTTTTGTGATAAAACAACATGTTCACCATTTATGCTCAAATAAATAATATAAATGCGCCTTTTTGATTATAACCCCTATTCCTGGATTTGCAGAGAAGATTTAAATGGGGGGAAAATGAATCGTTGTTTTATTTTTATTTTATATTTAGTAGTGAGGTGAAATTATGTCACGGGGAACATAGCTTTGTGCTCATATATTTTACATTGTGTCAATATAAACAGCTGAAACCTTAAGGGATTCATATTTGTTCAATTTAAAATGTTTTATTATTGTTGTTCTTTGTGATATGACAAATATTTGCTGTTGTATTTGCTGTGTGTTAAGGCTTTGTTGACGTCTTCTTTAACTTTACTTATCTTGTACAGTTAAACCTGGCACAATTTAAACATTTCTAGTTAAAATCATTTAATGTTTGTCTGACGCTGGATGGGTCACAACTTAATTCAGAGTATGTGGTCTTGAACTGCCACTAATTTAGGGAGTGGTTGTAAGGGAGCAGCGGGCAAAGATTTAGGGAACAACATACAGGGGCGTTGGGATGAGGGGGCACTCGCTGTAGGACGACAGCTCTTTTGAATCCAGGAGTTACAATATGATGTTCTAGATTTGGCATCTGGGCTTATCATTTCTTTCCAAATTGCCTCTATCACAAGTGATTGTCAGGGCTCAGGAGCTGTATACTTTAGCATCTACTGTAAGAATTGTAACCACCGGGGTTTTTGCCATTTGAAGAGGTAGCAAATGGAAAATATAAGCGGCTCTTTTCAGAAGTTGATGCACAGGCTCCTCTCTGCCAGAGTACAAAGAAAGGATTCCTTTAGCATCTCTGCTTCAAGTGCTGTCTGATGTGCAATCTAGGACAGATGTGTCAATTCTCACAGATTCTCTGTGAATCTCACTGCTTTTTAGCATCTGTTGTTACATAGACTTCAGTTGAGCCTTCTTGGTAACAAATCTACACCTTTTCTCTAAAATTGAATTTATTGATCTCAAACCGTCCAATTGTCACTGACTTCTGTCCGTAGAGGTTAATATCTCCCTTATTCCTCTTCTGTATCCCAACTGATTATTTTCCTATGGCTTTTAGGCACATAATGGCTACAATGAACGTTTCCAATGCCAATGTGCACGATTTTGTTTATCATTGATCTTTCTAACCAAGCTGAGTTATGAACCCATAGTAAAGGTATCTGATTGGAGAGGTGGCATGTTTTACTTGAAGTTGCAGACACGAGGGGATGACTCAGAAAGAAGGATTAACATTGTCCATTTTTTTACCATCACTGCTGACATGGAGTTTTCAACTGACCAGTGATTGATTATCCTAGATGGAAAGATTTTCAAGTTTAAGGAACCAATTGATCATTTTTCTGTTAAAAAAAAATGTTTGTCTAGCAGAAAAAAAGCAAAACCACAATAAACACTGTAACAGATGACAGAAAAGTAGCATGATGTGTGTCATATATACGTTATTTGATATTGCGTGATAGTGTCCATTAAACATTGGTGCCATTTACAGGGTATTTGTGATGGCGGAAGGAAAGGGTTAAACTTGGGAGAACACTTATCTTTGTCCTGATTTAGAAAACCATGGGATTTGTAGTTTCATTCGGTATAATAAATGCTTTTAGTTTGATCAAATTATATGTACAATGCATATTTTTAATTGACAAATGTTGTGCCCTTTCTACTTCTACTGGTCAGGAGATGGCGGGAGCAGTGATTCAATTAATATAGACTAGCAGACATAACAGTAAATGCATATTTCAGTTTGCAGATGTTCACCTATGAGGAACTGTGTACAGATTCAGCTAGTCTAAGCCTGCAGCGCTGCAAATATTGATTTAACTCATAAACTGGTATAATTTAAATATTGTACCAACTAGTAACCTGGTCGTGAATTTGTTATTACAAATAGTTACTACATAACCTTTACTTGCTAAATTGTTCCAAATTATTTTGATTTTTCAGCAAAATTGTTGTAATTGATGGGCAGCAGTGACCTCTAGTGGGCATTTAGAAACATGTCTTTTACCATATGTCAGATTTCCAAATGTATGTATTTGTTGTGCCTACAGTATAAGCGCCTTGCGCACCCTCCAACTGTACCTTTTGTTAAGCAGGTTCACTAACTGTTTGTGTGTCCTGTAAGACCAGCTGTACCCATTAAACATAAAGAAAATGTGCGGTAAGCTCGATTGAACTTGCTTGGGAGTAGCTCCATCCAGCACGATCAGAGAAACTACAATTGTACCTATTTTTAGGTGCACAGCGTTATGTCTGGCCTTGCTGTATCACCACTTACCATGAACATTTAAAAAAATAAGTTTTTTTTTCCTTCACTCTCTATTAGTTTTTATTGAGGAATTATAATTCACTTATTTTTTTTTTTAATTTTGGGTAAATAATGATTTCAAAACATTTTTGGCTGCACTGGTGATTTTCAAAAAAAAATGCTTTATAACCTAGCACCAGTCACTGCAGCTTTGATATTCTTTGTTGAGGTTTGAGTGAGCCCCTAACTAGTTCTTATATACATACTGGCATAACTCCTTCTCAGCCTCTCCACGGTACCAATCAGACAGTTCCAAAACTAAACAGCATATTAAACTCACATCATAAATCTGCTCTAAATTTCTTCAATGGGTTGTTTGTGTCAATATATGTTATTTATGTCCTGTGATTGTTTTTTGCCATTAGCTTCACTGCAAAACTCTTACATCTTTCTAGTATTATTAAAACCAGTGATAATGATAGTGAACATGGTAGACATTACCCAGAGCGATCTTAATTTATTGCAGTTCAGTATATGTTGCTGCGGATTGAACTGAAGGGATTAGTATTTATGGCTGCCTTTACAATTCTTGTATTTATTTGGGAATACATCTTTTATTTGTGTTCTGTCTTCAAGTAAAGGAAACTATGATCCTATCAGGAAATTCTTATACAAAATCTACCATAGGGTAACTATTTAAGGAAATGTAGCATATTTATTGTCCTCATTTGCATACAATTACCTTTTCAATTGTCACTCGTTAAAGGTGGAACATGTTTATCAACTTAAATTATATTTATTTCAGATTTACCTCTTATCAGGATTTGTACATGCCGCATATATTTATAATATCATGTGTATGCCATCCCAAAAATATTAACATTTGAATTTGTTACCAAATATGATAATTTGCCTGTTAAAAAGTCAGTCCATGTGCACATTTAATTATTATTTTATTTATTTATTTTTTTAATATGCAATTTTTGATTACCTTTGTTGAAAACTAATTACCTAAGCTGCCATTCGGTTTGTTGTCTTGTGATTGATCAGCAAAGATCCTGCTTCCCAAGTTTCACTAAGTGGCTGCCTTTCAGTTTCAATCAATCCTTCAGTCATTGTAACTCAGCAGCTACAATGTATTCTTATATTACTAAGGGGACATTATCTATTGTTACAGTTTGCAACAACAAATTATCACCAACAGGAAAGTGTTATGAAGATCTTTCACTGCTGTGGAAGTGTCTTAAAACCTGCTACAGAAAGCAAAGGATGCTCAGCATATTAAAACTCATAAAAAATTTACATTTAGAGTTAAACTGAATTATGTTTAATATATTAATTATATATGCTCAGTAGTCAACAATGAATGAAAACGCTGGTCAATTGATCATCTAATAATAATTACTGAAATGTCTTATTAAACCTTTATCAGTGGCTACATGTCATTAGCAAACAAACTCTAATAAGAGCCCATTGAGGACTTACTTTGTGAATACATACTGTAGGTGAATGCTTATACAGTTTTGTCACACACAAAATCCCATCGTAAATAATGGGATTCGTTTTCTGTGATAAGACCTGGTGCTGATCTCTCAGACATGAACCCTACAAGGTAAAAATGTGAGAAAGGAGAAAGAGACGGAGATAGGGTGGTCTCTTTGAAGTGCCTGAGACCGTTATCAGTGAGAGGCAGATATCTTACCACATGGCTACAATTACAATTACATGAAACATAGTAAGAAACCTGTAGATCTCTTTTCTGAATCCTTTGCACGTGATATTGGGGCAGTTATATTTGGTCCATGCACTAATGGCTATCTTTCTCTGTATGTATTTTGGGGTATAGAAGGAAAATGGTTCAAAGTACTTGGGTTGTAAGCTCCTCGTATCAGTGACCCCAACTTCTATCTACAACCATGATGAGTAGTTTTGTAACTGTACTGTGTTATTGTATACTTGTATTGAACATTTTGTTTGTGTTGTAATGTGACGCATATGTTCTTAGCGCAAAAAAAAGGGCACTTGGCATTTATTTTTTTCTTTTAAATAAGCCTATTCAAATACATTGATTTGAATTGCTATTTTTTTTATTTATTTCAGGATTGATGTGCTGTAGTATAATAAATAATCAATTGTGTTGAGCCCTTTCGCTGCTAGCGTTGCCT
The DNA here is from genome assembly GCF_040206685.1 of Ascaphus truei. Taxonomy (NCBI): domain Eukaryota; kingdom Metazoa; phylum Chordata; class Amphibia; order Anura; family Ascaphidae; genus Ascaphus; species Ascaphus truei. Next base: position 465,989,088 of record NC_134483.1, on the reverse strand, counting down.
GGTTGTCCAATGTGCTGCAGACACGTACGGCGGTGAAAGGGTTATTAGAGATGTAGACATTTTCAATAAATGTGGCAAATTTTCCAATTTCACAAAAAAATAATGGCCATACATTAAAAGCCAAAGTGCAAGTTGCATGAACCTAAATCCAGGACCTTCCATTTTGAGCATTGTCACCTTTGAGAAAATGTCACAAATTTGCTCCTTTTTTTTTTGCCAAGCACATTTTAAGACAATCAGCCATTTCAAAATGAAATAAAAAAACATTACAATGCTCAAATGCGATTATATTGTAAGCTCCTTGAAGTGTAATTTGATAATATATTAATAATAATTTCGTTTTTATTGTTTTCACACTACCACACTACAGGATATGTTGACACATTATAAATAAATGACTATCATTATAATATGAATGGATGCTTTTAAGACGTGACATTTTAAGAGATGTACTGTATGCGCTTATGACAGCTACATCCTGTGTTTGCTACAGTATGCTTTCTATCATCTACTTGCAATGGCATTCCTACGGAGATGTAGGCTTGGTGACAGTGCAAAATGGCATTCGATCCTTGTTCAAGGCAAGTCCAATAGAAATTTACGGTACATAATTACAATCTAGTAAATTGTTCATCAGGGCTGGTATATATTATGGATAACTCAGAATGTTGATCAGAATTTATAGACATGAAGCACTCTGATGGTCGTTATGCCTATGCTGAAATACTGATACATTAACAGCAGGTTCAAGGAAATATTTATATGAAGTATACATATACGTGTGTGTGTGTGTGTGTGTGTGTGTGTGTGTGTGTGTGTGTGTGTGTGTGTGTGTGTGTGTGTGTGTGTGTATCTATATTATCTCATTAGAATGGGATATTATGTTACAAGACCATCTAAAATGTAGAAGATAATCACATAACCTAAGAGGTGTATTTCAAATATGTTGCAATAGTCATACATTATTGTGAATATGTTACGGGAATCCCCATTCCCTCCCATCTCCTAAAACCTTTTGCTCCTACTATAATCCCTACGCTCACACACATTTTTAACTCCTCCCTCTACTCTAGTACCTTTCCCTCCTCCTTCAAACATGCAACAGTTATACCATTACTCAAAGACATACATACATACATGGGAAAGAGGTAGATATTTTGTGACAGTTCCAGCAGGGGTTACAACCCCTTTGTTACCAGAGGGACCAGCAAACACATCGTTAATGAATGGTTTTCTGTGCCCCTCGGGCAGTGAATGGGTTAACAGTTTGACTATCGACTATCGATATGTTAAATGGCGGTAACGTAGTGATAAAACATTTAACGGACTTCTGAGGATCTATCCCACTGACAGCAATAACAGAGACATACTGGTAATTGGATTGAAAATAACATTTGTAACAGAAAAATTGCTTCTCTAGCAGTGTAAATAAATCACTGCTGTAGCTGGTGGCGGTGAGTGGGGTCAGAATGTGACACAGCTCCCTCTTGTGTTCAGTTTTTGAAAACACATCTCTACTCGATCCCCCCAAACTAATAGAAAGGACAAAACCTGTTCAGCATATAAAGGTCTCGCTCAAGTTTCCCAAGTAAGCTGTAGTCTCTATTTGGTATAGCAGATATCAAGGTGCATTAGTATAGGAAATTTAGGTATGACAGAGAAAATAGCCCATTCATTGACTGACTCAGTCGTGACGCGCTTGCTCTGGCTCGCGAGTTTTAATAGAATATACAAAGAACATTCACTGTGGTAGATCCCCAGAAGTCTGTTAAATTTGTGCAACTAACGTCTGTGGCCTCAACAGGTAACTTTTAACTTTTGTAACCCACCCCCCCCCTATTATTTATAGTATTGTTATTGGACATTACTATAAGTTTACAATTATTATTGTAGAGGTATGTATGGATAAACATTATTATACACCTATACTTAATACAGTTATGAATACAGTATATACCATAGTAGGTCACCCAAAACCATATCACACATTCACTTTAATCACTAAAAACCATACAATATTTTATGATGTGTTTCAGACATCTATATCAAGGGTGCCCAACTCCAGCCCTTAAGACCCCCCAACTGGTCAGGTTTTCAGGATATCCCAGCTTCAACACAGGTGGCTCAATTTGTGCAGAAGCAAGGACTGATTGAGCCACCTGTGCTGAAGCAGGGACTGATTGAGCCAGCTGTGTTGAAGCAGTGATATTCTGAAAACCTGATCTGTTGTCGGGTCTTGTGGACTGGAGTTGAGCACCCCTGATCCATATGATCCCTATTATAGATGTTTTTAAGAAACATGTAACTTGTAATAAAAAGGTTAAGTCCTGCACTGAGTACATCCCTTGAAGACTATTCCGTAGAATACTTCATGGTCTGGATGTGAGTAACGGCAGATTTTGATGTGACCTAACTATCGTCATGTTATTTCCATGCACTAACATTAACAGAGGTTTCTGGATATGTGATGCTAGGTTAACGGCTCATCAGCATATGATTAGCATATAAGTAAGCCTAACGGGTTAACATTTATCGATGCGATATTTTCCGCGTTAACGTGAGGGCGTTGTAACGCTAGTCACCTTTGTGGCTATGCGTTGCGACTATCGATATGTTAAATGGCGGTAACGTAGTTATAAAACATTTAACGGACTTTTGAGGATCTATGCCCCTGACAGCAATAACAGACATACTGGTAATTGGATTGAAAATAACATTTGTAACAGAAAAATTGCTTCTCTAGCAGAAAATGGGCTAAACATGATATAATTAGAAATGCAAATGGAACTTGAATGTTTTTTATACCCCCTTCCTACCTATATTATCGTTGTTATTTCTTTGTAAAGAGCCAACATATTCAGTGGGGGTACAGAGTTATGTATATTACATAAACAGAAGGTAATGAGGGCTTACACTCTATATGCCATCACTTTCCCATTCCGTTTAGATTGTAAGCTTCTCAGAGCAGGGACCTCGTTGCCTAATGTCTTATTATGTTTTCACTTGTATTTTAGGCTTGGTTCTTGTTTTTACCCCCACACTGTTCTGTGCCATGGAATATGTTGACGTCCTATAAATAAAATAGAATAACTGATTTAGGGTTACTGGTTCTGGTTCTGCATTCCCATTTTGCTGGTGTGTTGGCAACTCGGGTGTAATAGCATCAGGTCTGCAGAAACACTGGGCTGGATTCCATCACACTTTTGATTTGATGTCATAGCAGGCCTGTTGCTTACAATGGGCAATACACACCTAGCTATCAGCCTCCTCCGATGCTACTGTAAATTCATTGCTAACAAACCCTTTTATGTGCTTTATTTTTATTTATTATTCTTATTTCTTTTTTTTTTTATTGCAGTTTTCAACAGCAATGGCGCAAGCCACAAGGACGTCCCTGATTTTGGGATGTTTCCTGATTTTCGGTAAGATCATAAGCTCTGCACTCTTTTTTTTTAAATTGTATTACTGTTTTCATATATATTATCGTCCCATGTTTACTAAGCAGTCTTCTGCCAGAAGACACCTTGCGGCACTCGGCGACACCTTGCAATCCATTGGCTTAGTGTATATGGCTCATTATCTTTTCCTGTTGATAGTGGATAATTATCAAAAGAATGGTTAATAAATACAAGTATCGCATTCAGAATGTGTTAAATAAACAGGCAAAAATATGACTAGTAAAGATGGGTGAAATTTCTTTGCGGATTTGGAGAGAGAAGATTTTTTAACAATTTTTGGATTTAATATGGAATCTGAGTGCGGATTCTCAAAAATCCACCCGGGCTGTATCCAATGGCAGATTCGCGAGAATCCACTCAGATATTTTAGTACCCAATCCACTGATGGATTTTGGGGGGGGGGGGACAGATTTGGTCTAAAAAAAACCTGGCAATTCCGGGAAACGTATTTGGCCTGGTTCACCCATCTCTAATGTCTAGGGAGCCAAACCTCTGTTGGCAACCAGTGATGTCTTCAAAATCAGCTACGATCATTTGTAAACTGCCATTTACAGAACTGCCCTCTTCTTCTTTAAGCAGAAAACAATATAGAAAATGTCAAAAGGTTTCATTGTCTCCTGCGCAGAGTACTACAGGACAGTGACTGCTTTCTACAATAGCAAACTGCACTTACACAAACACCTGTCTATAGCATATAATATTATACATTAATAACATAATGACATATAATAATATTATAAATTAGTACCGTAATGACATATAATATTATTATAACTTAATAACGTAATGACATATAATAATAATATAAATTAGTAACGTAATGACATATAATAATATTATAAATTAATAAAATAATGCCAACTTGGCAGGACTTAAGTTTCTAGAGCTTTTTGTGTTTAAAGTTTCTAGAGCAACTGACAACAAACACACTCTTAATATTTTCTCCTATGCACTATTGTTTGATTTTGGGTTTATGTCAAAATCATTTATTTCAATCAATGAGAAGATCCATGCAGTGCTTAAATATCTCTAAACTTATGTATGAGCCCTGGTGTTTATTTCTTGAAATTGTCTCTGTTACACAGGTCCTTGGGGCATTTATGGTGAACATCCTTTGCCTTCAATATTCCCCGCAAAGGATGAAATGGTTGTGCGGCTGCAAGCTTCCTTTTTACTGAAATGCACTGGTGAAAGCGAGGTGATCTGGCAATACCCAATGTATGAAGATAGGACCCAGGACACAGATGTTCGAAGTGAAGAAAACAACAGTGGTCTTTTTGTGTCTGTGCTTGAAGTGAAGAATGCCACTGCCTCTAACACAGGATTATACACCTGCTATCACAATCACACTCAGACAGAAGATAATGATATTGAAGGCACAGATATATATATCTATGTTCCAGGTTTGTATATCACATTTTTATAAATACACTACTTTTGATAGCAAATAAAAAAGGCTACTTGTGAGCACATTCACTTGTCTCAGACAGGTCTGCCTTTCCCCATTATCTCTTCGCATACAATGCTTCCACTGCAGCCAGGGATTCTGGGTAGTGACATGCAAATGAGCTACCCAGGTGTGTCACCTTTTGCTTCTTGTTCATTTTAACACGGATCCCTATAAGCGTATGCCTGCCTTATTACACAGCTTTTCAGCACAGCTTGGGTTAAAGAAACCTGCTTTTGATAAAATCCCTGGATGCCAAATTCAACCTCACGGTGCAAATCTTCAAGATAATTCACTCACTCCGGTTTGCAGGTTTCTATTATCAAAAGTAGAAGCATCTCATGGTTATAACATGTCTCGATATTCAGGATGCATATTTTAACATTGCTCTCTTATTACAACCCAACCATACCCGCTCTCTCATTTTATTTAAACCGTTTAGGAGTGGGGAGCTGCACCAAATCTGGTGACTGCAGCCACTCATTTAAAACACATGGCATTTGTGAAGTGCAGTCACTAAAAGACTGGCCACCTCACTGTCATCAGGGAAACGGAGGACAGAAGGTTACAAGAGAGCCCATGAAACAAAACATATGAGGACTCCTCTGAAACTGTTGTGTGTTACAAAAGAAACGTATAAGCCTAATTCTGTAATTAGCGAGACCCTGCAGAAATAAGCATATTTAAACTAGATCTGTAGATGTCGGTTACGATGTAGTGTTGCCAAAATAATAGATCCTTCAATGTTTTTACATCACTATACCTGTAACTCTGCCTGAAAGGCATTGCTACATTGTGCAAAGCTAAAGAAACAAATCAAAATAAGGTATATCATATAACATACAGACTTATTTTCCACTATATAGATTACTGTTAAACTTCCAATAACATTTAAAGGAGCATGACTGTGATAATCCCATTTTTTGTGCTTCCACAGATCCATCTGTTGCCTTTGTCCCCTCAATTATGCTTGAGCACATCATTGTTGTAGAGGAAGATGAATCTGCCATTGTCCCATGCCGCACCACTGACCCAAACGGCCAGGTGACCTTAAAAACAGAAGACTACAGGACAGTAAATGCCTTCTACGATAGCAAGCAAGGCTTTGTTGGAAACTTCCCTTCGGGAGCATACATTTGTGAAACCGAGATCAATGGTGTGGTGTTTCAAACCGACCAGTTCATCCTGCAGACATGGAAAGGTAATCTTCCTTGAAATGTGTGCATTACAAAGCAGCGCAAGAATATTACGATGGGAATACTTTTGTTTTCTCTAGACCTGCTGCAGTGGATGTGTCCATGCTTAAGTTTACAATAACATTTGTGTGTGTGTGTGTGTGTCACTCAGGGCATTAGTATGACTTTCCCATGGTCAGCAGGCATTTGAAATGGGGCTTGAACCAAGATCTCCCCAATCAAGACCTTCAAATATTTGTAGCATATTTTTAGTTACAAAGCACTAGGTAGCTATGTAACAATGATGAGCCTATGTAACGATGTAACATTCAGATAGAACAAAATGTATTTATCAAAACAAGAGATTACAGGTTTGTTTAACACAGTTGTTCCAAACTCCAGTCCTCAAAGGCCACCAACAGGTCACGTTTTAAGGATATCCCATATTCAGCAGAGGTGGCTCAATCAAAATGACTGAACCACCGGTGCTGAAGCACGAATACCCTAACAACCTGCCTTGTTGGTGGCACTTGATGACTGTATTTGAGCACCCCTGTTTTAACAGTTGCAGTGAGTCCGTGACATCAGCATAAGGTAATTATTTATGATATACATATCATTAATGAGCTTCAGAGCTCTTCCTAAAAGAGCAACACAACGCACAAACAAGAAGGTCCTTTACCTTAGCCAAAAGCATGGGAACAATGCCGTTACGGTTTATTTTATTCGCTAATAATGTTTCCAGCTTTTGACAAATGACAGATATAGCCAGGGTTATTGCAACCGCTCATAACGCAGAATATCTCATTGTAACACAGAATGTCTCAGATTTTCCATAGGATTCAATGGCAATGATAACGCAGAATATCACAGAATATCCCTCCATAATGCGCCATCTGGTGCCCCTTGTATGCACTAAATTGGCATAATGTACCGATTTTGCTTTCCCATTTTAGCGTCACATAATATTTCCGTTGAGATGGAAGCTCCAAAAACTGTGTTTACAGCTGGGGAAACCATCACTGTCTCCTGTGTGGTACTTGAAAATGAAGTGGTTCAATTACAGTGGAACTACCCTGGAAAACAGGTAAACAATATTGACACTGTAATACTTTTGAGCACATACAGGAGCGGTGTTGTAAATTCATGTTTTAAGCATTTTGGGAAGACTTTAGTCTAAATGAATTTTCCAATAGTCATTGTGCACTGACGGGGTGACCATAGTTGATACTGTTATATCAGTGGATAATGGTTAAAGAAACATTTAACACATTTGACCCATTTATTTCTTCTCTCCCAACATATTCTGTTCAGTTACATGTCTCTTTCTTTTCATCTTGAGCACTAATATGCCGTATTTGTTTGTAGAAAGGTATTGGTATCATACAAGTTCAAGAAACCAAGGTACCATTCCAGAAATTGGAATACACCCTGACTATCCCAAATGCTACAGTGAAGGACTCTGGGGAATATGAGTGTGCTGTGGTACATGCAACACAAGATGCTAAAGAAGTGAAGACGGTTACTATGACAGTTTATGGTAAGAACGACTACTGTGTGTGCAAGGCCTAATAAAAAAAATAAGTTTAGGAATATACCACTTAATTTTATTTATGGTAAACACGTAAGAAAAAAAAAAGAACAATTTATTTCGGTGTCTAAATTTATACAAGCCTAGTATAGAATGATATATAGTATACTAACCACATGGAATGAGGTAGTCTTCCCAATTTTAGAAATGCAAAAAGTAATCAACTGACACTCTAATTAGCCTAATTCCATTTACTATTTTGTTTAACAATTTATAGAGAAAGGGTTTATCAACCTGGACCCCAAGTTTGGATTGCTGGAATTCGCTAATCTCCATGAAGTGAAAAGCTTTTCAGTATATTTGCACGCCTACCCAACTCCAAAAGTATTCTGGTTGAAAGATAACTTGACCATCATTGAGAATCTGACAGAGATCATCACTAGCACAGCTAAGACTCTGGAAACCAAGTACGTGAAAAAAAACTTTACATTATTAATATACATATTTGCATGTCTTCTAATATATTTATTCCACTCCAGAAACATTTGATGTTGATTAATCATGTGCTGAAATGATAGCCGTTTTGTCATTGTTATATAACATCTCGTAGTCAATTAGAGAACATTGCTGGCATTCAAACACTATCAATGATGCTAAGGCTTGCTGTGTCTCACAGACTACATTATCACTCCATGAAGTTTCATGGTTAGCAACTTGATGGCATTTATAAAAACTGACAAATTCTTCAACATGCAGGTCTCCTAGAGGAGACGAGCAGGATTCTCCTCACATGAAACTGTTTCCCGGCACTTTGGAACTGTAACAAAATTTGGACACAGGAGTGAAATTAGTGGCATGTTTGGTCAAAGTTGAAGTAATTCTATATGGTCTGAAGTAGCCTTTTGGAACATATATAGAATAAGGCCCTCGGTTGTATGTACCATGCATATTTTATACATCATAAACACATTTTAGAAACCTGATTCTCATCTTAATGAACACCTCTGTTACTTACTAAAGCAATATTAACTAGGGGGCTGATATGCATTGGATTACGATATTAGTAATTTAGTAAATTGGTAATGTTGAAGAGCAAACTTTTTTTAACCGTGTTGCCAATACAATGTTAGTGGAATTTGCGTAACAGTTAAAATTGCTGTATCTAATCAGAACGCTGCAGGTTTTAATGCATGTCTTCTATCTCATTTTCAAAAGAAAATAATAAATGATGTCTATTTCACAGGTACCAAGTTAAATTAAAACTGATACGTGCGAAAGAAGAAGACAGCGGACTGTACACTATTGTAGCTCAAAATGACGCTGAAATAAAAAGCTACTCATTTGAATTGCAGATCAAAGGTAAACATTGGGCATAACTGATTTGTTTATTTGTATGACTTGTACAGTAACATTGTTACCGGTCCTTAATTCCCATAAATGAACACTTCTGCCATGTTCCAGACAAGAGACACGTTTGAAAAGCATGAGTCTGTCCGTTGAACGTGATAGTACATGGCTTTTGATCTAGGTGTAGCCTGTAGTTTGTTATTTGAAGCTAAGCCATCGGATATAGTGGGAGCGCGACGGAGCGCAGGGCGTCCTGCGCACCTGCTGCAGAGGCGATCCGTGGCCTGTGGGATCTGGAGGAGAAGACGCGATAGGGAGGCGTGTTGGAGGCATGCCGGAAGAATGCCCGTAACGTCAGGTGAGCGGTTCGTCCTCGTTGGCTGAACCGCGCACGTGACCCGCCAAAATGTTAAAAATTGGCGCGCGAAAAATTTGCCGTGCCGTCGCGCTCCATCGGGCACATGGTTGCACGCTCTGTTTTTTTTATTTAGAAAATGTTTTACCAGGAAGTAATACATTGTGAGTTACCTCTCGTTATGTCCTGGGCACAGGGTTGCCATCCTCATTGAGGTACGGCCTTTTGTTTGAGATGTGCACACACTCACACGCCCCGTTGCGTGGACTATGGACACGGCCTAAGAAGTGGCAGCCTGCGATTATGGTGAAGGTGTCACCACTATCTTCCTACTCTTATGCTTGTCTCCCGTTGAATGCGCATTCCACTCGTTGCCTGACCCTAATGTTCAAAGGCGTGAGTAAGACCAGTCAAAAATGGTGTTACTTACAGCACCAGAACGGGAATCAGGGCCCCCGCCCTCCAAAGCTGAAACTAGTGCCGTTCCAGGGATACTTATTCCTGATCGTAGCACCGGTACCTGGTATTTAAATACTCTGCATCACGCGGACCAAAAGGAAGCCACGCCATGATGCTGGGACTCCCGTTTTGCGCTCCTAATGCGGGAGATTGAAACTGGTTTTCCCTGGAGGGGACTGCAATGTGTTATGTTCAACAGTATCTCGGGAACCCGCGTGTCCCCCAGAGCTGAAAATAAAGCTTTTAAGCTCCAGGGACCCCCTGGTTCCCATTCTTGTAAAAAAGAAAACCAACAAAGGGTTCAAAAGAAAACATACACGGGGACTGCTGCTTTAACACATGCAATAATTCATTATACACTGGCTGCATATGACATATCTGTGCATTTCCTTGCAGTTCCTGCTTTGATATTGGAATTGGTGGATGACCACCATGGCTCATCAGGCGAGCAGACAGTAGGGTGTTTGGCCAAAGGGATACCTCTTCCTGATGTGGAATGGTTAGTTTGCAGGGACATTAAAAGGTGAGCATTTGAGAGTTTACACGTTAGTCTTGGATAACAGCATCACCCTCTAAGGATATATAAGACCATATTGTGCGTTAATGATATTGAATGTGTTGTTCTTCCCAGATGCAATAATGATACTTCATGGTCCCTCCTCACAATCAATGGCTCAGAAATCAGTATGGAAACTCATATGGAAGAAGAAAACACAGTGGAAAGCCAGGTGACCTTTAAGAAGGTTGAAGAGACTTTGGCAATACGATGCATAGCGAGAAATGAGCTTGGTCTTGTGACTCGAGAACTGAAGCTAGTTGCACCCAGTAAGTAAAACATATAATTTGTAACCAATCAATAAAGTGAAACGTAGACATGACGAGCAACAACATCTTTGTAGGTAAATGCGGGGAGGAAACCGGCACTCACGCAGACTTGGTCAAAAACATCAGTGTTTCGGTCCTTTCCATGGACTTTGGTAATGATCATAGATCCACGTAAAGGAACAAAGCGTTGATGCTATGAAATGAACTAGTTTGCTTATTCTTCACCAAGTCTGCGTGATATCCCCCCGCATCAATCCACAGGATTTCAATCTTGCTGAGCACTCGTGGCAATTCCATATCGGAACAGGTGGAACTTTAATCTTTTTGGTTAAGTACTTTATATATTGTACAAATTCTAGATCTTATGAGCACTGCAGTTTATTTTTCATGCATGAATAAAACAAAAATGCAAACCATGATACATTCTAATATTTTGGTGCTTCAGCAAGCAGAGTCTAATAACCATCTTATAAATATTGTTCTATTTATGACCATAACTGTCATGCACAAAACAGTTGGACATAAATTCTTCCATGGTGATATATTTTTATGGTTCTGCCTAATTCTAAAATTAAGCAGGATCGGATTTTAAGGAAATTAAGATTGACGTTTGCATTTTCTTTCAGACAATAATTGTATAATTTTCATTCAACTATTGGATTTTTGAAGAGTTCCAAAATGTTAGAATTTTTAAACATTGGTTATTCAATAAATATATCATTTCTACTGTATCATTTTATGCTCTTCTTTAAAAAAAAAAAACATAATCTGCTTTTACCAATAATCTGCAAACAAGCAATCTTCAGGTTTTTTGGTACTGTATTCCATCATTCAATTACTTTGCAAGTTTCTGGTGCTTTGATATGATGCTTTTTTTATTGTATTATTCTAAAGTATTTTTTTTTTTGTGCTTCAGCTTTACGTTCTGAACTAACAGTGGCCGCTGCAGTTCTGGTTTTGCTGGTGATTGTCATCATATCACTTATTGTACTTGTCATCATATGGAAGCAGGTAACACTTGATGCACAGTTCTGCTCTTAAATTGATTTGCACTCAGGATATACACGTCAATTGCACATCATGTGTTTTTTTTTTTCCTTCAGAAACCAAGGTATGAAATAAGATGGCGTGTTATAGAGTCAATCAGCCCTGATGGCCATGAGTATATTTACGTGGATCCAATGCAATTGCCCTATGATTCAAGATGGGAATTTCCAAGGGATGGTCTAGTTCTGGGTAAGAAAGACAATGAAATGTTGTATAGAGATGACATGATCTTAGATTGCCTATTGATTCAAGATGGGATTCCAAGGGATAGGTTAATTGCAGTGCTTATGAAAGGATTCTTTAAAACCAGAGACAGAACATGAAACACAGACAGAGCCCAGTGCTATTTGTGTATTTGTGTCATTGGATGTAGCACTGGGATCTGTCTGTGTTTCATGTTCTGTCTCTGGTTTTAAATATATATTGCCATGCTCAGTAGCACTCCTCTTTGACACTTATACGCATATACATGTTGTGGTTATTTTGGGGGTTCAATATGAGCTTATAGGGGTCCTGTATGTTATGAAAGGATTACTCACAAACATCAGATTTGAGACCGCAGCACTTACATACTGTGCTTTTTAAAGTAATACAGTATTACTTGCTTTGACATAAACACTTGTTTTGAATGCCCCTAAAATAATCACAGTTGCCTTCTGCCTTCTGGCCCCTTAATCGTTAAAAAAGATTTGTGAACTTATTTGCTTTGCAAAATGTCCTTAGAATCTTTTAATTAATTTTATCAAATGTGAACATTTTAATTCATTGCTATTTTTTTTTTTTAATGCAAGTTTGTAAGGAACTCCCCAATATTGGGCAACTTTTGCCTAAATGTTCACAAACGTTGGGGTCATAGTTGTTGTCTGAGTACGTCTGGTGATTTTTGTGAAGTTTATTATTTTTGTGACTTTTTTTTTGTCCTGCCACAAAAGCTTAAAATATGTACCAAATGTAAATGTGTGTGATTGATTCACTGATTTCTAACAAGGAGGACTCTTCAGTTTTTACTTCGATTAGCCACACCCATTTCGCAAAGGAGCACTCAATTCTGCTTTAAGATACCAATTAATATGTTATAGAGATTATAGAGTACATGTTGGTGCAATATAATAAATACTACAATTTGTGATCTGCAGGTCGTATCCTTGGATCAGGTGCATTTGGGAAAGTAGTTGAAGGCACTGTATACGGGTTAAGTCGTTCTCAGCCTGTGATGAAAGTAGCTGTGAAAATGCTAAAACGTAAGTGAGACCTTATAATGCATATATTTTAAAGAACACGGAGATTCACCAGGCGCTCCTGCTAGTGTCCTGTACTATTAATGATGTGAATAAAAAAAACAACGAACACAATAAATAAATATATATATATATTTTTCTAAAGATACTAACGGTGACAGATTGCAGCTCAACCTTCACTGGACCTTCCTTGTTGATCCTCTATTCGTGCTGATATCGAGAAATCAGGGAGCGCAGTACACCACTGGAGGCATAAAAACATGTTTTTTATGCCTCCACCGGTGTACTGCGCTCCCTGACTCCTCGATATCAATGCATATATTTTGACAGATTTGGTGCCTCAGCAAGCAGATGTCTGTATTAGTGAAATGTTATTTAAAACACATGCACTGTGATCTGTCTTTAGAATGATAATTACAGTTATCTTGTTAATATTTATCTACAGTTTTATATTCTTTGTACTCAACAGCCACTGCTAGATCAAGTGAAAAACAAGCTCTAATGTCTGAACTCAAGATAATGACCCATCTAGGAGCTCATCTTAATATAGTGAACTTATTGGGAGCCTGCACGAAATCAGGTATACATATAATATTTCAATAATATATTGAGTAATTTGTTGACCAAGTGAATGCTTCTTCTTCCAAAATCCTACAATCTTTCCTTAGTGTGACTTTCAATAGAACGCTTCATTTTTTGCACTTCATTTCTTAGGACCTATTTACATCATTACTGAATACTGCTTCTATGGAGACCTAGTGAATTACCTTCACAAGAACAGGGATAACTTCCTGAGCCGACACCCAGACAAGCAAAAGAAGGACCTGGATATCTTTGGGCTGAACCCAGTTGACGAGAGCACAAGAAGGTTGGAAAAATACTACTACTTAAATAAAAATGTAATCATTATTGAAGGGCTGTTGAAATAGGAGTTAACCAGTTGTTAACCTCCATTGGGAAAAAAAATGCTTCCAACAGGTTCTGCACATTAACCTGTCTGCCGTTAAAGGAAACAATAATGCATTATCGTATGGTTTGTCCAGTAGAGAAAGTGTCAATGCAGCAATTCTCCCGGGCTCCCTTTTTTTAATGCTCAACTGAATTGTCCCCTGTCCTGGAACACAACCACCCCAGTCTAACTGTGTTTTGTTCCCTTTCCTCCCTTTACCCCAATGATTTAAAATGTATTTTTAACTTTTTGGGGGCTTGTGATGTCAAAATTTCCGCTGACATCTTCCTTGCTCGTGAGCCAATCCATATTGCCTCTAGCTGTTTTATGCTCCAGAAAATGCATTCCAAAGCGTGGAGGCCTAAAGATGACAAAATGAATATGGCTGCACTTGCTGATATTAAATTACAGGCAGCAATTTTAAAATTGCAGAGCTTGTAAACGTAAGCATTAAACTTGCTTGAGAAATGGGGGGGGGGGGGGGGTGAAGGGGGGTGGGAGGGACTAATTGTAGTAAATCTTGTGTGATTCTACTTGGACTTCAGGTAGAGTAGAGAATATATGGCCTTTCTGAAAATTGTTCATTTGAGCAGCTTTCACTAATTTATAACATACTGTATAACTCAAACTGTTTGTTCTTAAGATCAATAAGAACTGGTTTAATGTAAAATAATGTGAAACATTTTTTCATCACAATTCATAGTAGAACACGTACTGTTGTACAATACATTAAAACAATGCAATGAAATATGACACATAGGTCAATAAAAAAGTCTACATTGAAATAATATTTGTCTATTTAACATGCATTCAGCACTATTGATATTCTTGACATGCCATAGACATTAGTTCCATAACCAACAATGAATCATTTCTATTGTAGCTATGTCATTTTGTCCTTTGAAAACAACGGGGACTACATGGACATGAAACAGGCTGACACCACACAGTATGTACCGATGCTTGAAATGAAGGAATCCTCCAAATATTCTGATATCCAGAGATCCTTCTATGACCGTCCTGCATCTTACAAGAAGAAAACTATGTCAGGTAACAGAGCTTCAAAATTAGCTTTGGTGTATGAGTTTTTTAAACCCCGTGTTTGGAACTTTTAGTCATGTTTTTTTTAATCATACTTTATTTTTGTCTTTTTAATGACAAAAAAAGAATGGCCCAAAATATAATACACAAGCTGTAGGTTTGTAAAATAGCAGAGAATTTTACTGTAAAATTCTGTGCCTTCGGTTGGCATATTCTTACATGAGCAGGTACCCTTAATATACGCTAATTAATATGTTTCCTGGATAAGCATTTCTGCTATTGATTAATATTACAACCTTGGTTTAACCACTGCCAGTGGGGATTTGCAGTGAACGTGTTATTTTAATTAGGTCCATTCTACTAAACCACTTTGCTTTTAAAGATAAAAGGGATTTATTGGAAAAAGGTTCTCTCCCGTTCACACATTGTATTACATGAGGTCCAACAAACTTTGCCCTCTTGTTCAACAAGTGTAGGATTTCTTGATACTACTACCTTGTAAAACCCTTTTACCGCAATACATAAATCAGTATAAAGCTTTTTGGAAAATAAATGACAATTCAATATATAAGATAAACCAATCTCGTATATAAAGAGTGTTTTTTTTTTTTTTGTAAATGTGTCATCCGTTAATAGTTATTTGTTTTTTTACCATTAAAGGTGAAGACATTAACATGTTACCTAATAATCTCTTCTTTCATTTTATTTGAATACAATTAGAAGTAAAGAATCTCCTCTCGGATGATGGATTTGAGGGCCTCACGCTGCTCGATTTGCTCAGCTTTACTTACCAGGTTGCCAGAGGGATGGAGTTTTTAGCATCTAAGAATGTAAGTAGAGCGCAGACAGCAGAAACTGGACATGTTGGGGACATTCCT
This sequence comes from Ascaphus truei, assembly GCF_040206685.1. Lineage (NCBI taxonomy): Eukaryota > Metazoa > Chordata > Amphibia > Anura > Ascaphidae > Ascaphus > Ascaphus truei. Next base: position 465,973,338 of record NC_134483.1, on the reverse strand, counting down.
GTGAAGTCCAGTGAAATGTAACTGGATGTATTTTTCCTCTTCTTCCTCCCCCGCTCAGTGTGTGCACCGTGACTTGGCGGCTCGTAATGTGCTTCTGGCGCAGGGGAAAATTGTGAAGATCTGCGACTTTGGTCTGGCAAGGGACATCATGCACGATTCCAACTATGTTTCTAAAGGCAGCGTATGTATCAGCTCTACCTTCGCTCACTGTACAGTGGTGATGTTTATTGTTATACCTGCAGTTCAGATACCATTATATACCATGTTTCTGGCACTCCAACCCCATAACCGCTATTCACTTTAAGAACCGGTGAAAAGCAAACATTTATCTTTGGCTTTGCTACGTCCATGCCCAATGTCTGTTGTTCTTACTTTCCTGGAAAATGTACTTTCTTTGAGACTTACACACACAATCCCTGCAAGCTCTAACCCCAACACTCACCACATCATATATATTTGTGTCAAAAGGAGTGCTATGGGGTGTGACCAAATGTATACAATAAAAGACAAAAATAGCCAATGCTACATCCAATATGACAAAAAATACAGTAGTTAAATACTTAACTGTTTGTCTTCTCATAAGTATGGGTCATTTAGTTAAACTCTTTGGCCAAAGCGTTATAAGCCTGCAGCCACGTCACGGCATGACCACTATGCAGGTCCTAGCACTAGCTGTGAAAATTCTCATCCACCTCTGTAATGGAGGAGAAATGTCTCAATAGACCAGTCTTCCACATGAAAAAACCTGCTACTTAGAGTCTTACACTAATAAATATAGCACTGTTGAATCAGCATTTGATAATATGAAGTATAAAAGAAACCTATTTTTTACTCCTTTAATTTCTTAATGACCAAGTTGTGTTTTTTACAGTGTACCATAGACAATTTCGTTGTTATTTTATAGACATTCCTCCCAGTCAAGTGGATGGCACCCGAGAGCATCTTTGATAATCTGTATACAACCCTGAGTGATGTCTGGTCATTTGGCATCCTGCTCTGGGAAATCTTCTCTCTTGGTAGGTACAAAGAAAAACACAAATACGTTTAAGGGGTGATGTAACATGGCACATTTGTAATAAAATTGTGTCATTTTCATCATGCGTCTGTTTGCGTCAATTTATGAATATTTTGTGTCACACGTAGGCAAGTATTTCTTACATTTGATGCAAACGTAAGCAGAAAATTAAGCAATGTTTCACAAATACTCTCTTTATGTTGATACATTGCCCCCCTTGATATTCATTTATGCAGAATATTCCAGTTAGAATCTACAGAAATCCGGCCACCCATGGCAAGAAATACAAAACACTTATGCATTTTCCATTCTACCATCAGGGGGCACACCTTACCCAGGGATGATTGTGGATTCTACATTCTACAACAAGATCAAAAGTGGCTACAGAATGGTAAAACCTGACCATGCCACCCATGAAATGTAAGTATCGTAGATGTGTGCTACAAGAACCTATTTTTCCTTCTATTTCCTTAACTCTTTCGCAGCCAGAATAGGGGTTCGGAATGACTCTTATCCTGATTTTTTTTTAACCTTTTCTCTACAGTTATGACATCATGGGAAAGTGCTGGCACAGTGAGCCTGAGAAAAGACCTTCATTTCAACATTTAAGTGACATAGTCGAAAACCTCCTTCCTGTGGAATACAAAAAGGTAAAGAAATATATATTCTCACATGGTGTTTTTTTTGTGCCTATTGGACTATACCAGAGGTGGCCAACTCCTGTCCCCAAGGGCCACCAACAGGTCAGGTTTTTAGGATATCCTTGCTTTAGCACAGGTGGCTCAATCAGTGGCTCAGTCGAGCTTTAGCATAGGTGGCTCAATCAGTGGCTCAGTCAAAGACTGTGCCACTGATTGAGACACCTGTGCTGAAGCCGGGACCTGTTGATGGCCCTTGAGAACCTGAGTTAGCCACCCTTGCACTATACCATTCCACATTTCCCCCATTTTGATAATACCTTTGAAAAGCGTGAGATACAGATTCTAGGCATTGAATATGGTAACATGGAATAAAAACAGCTATAGCAAAGCACTTACTGTCAGTAAAGTTTTCTAAGAAGTATGCTGCAGATATCCTGCCTAATGTTAGCCTGGTCACTATTACACATACACACACAACTGCACAAAAACATATTTAAGATGAAAATATTTAATGTTACAAAGCTAGTTATATAACGTGTAAATATATGGTTCCTTGCAGTGCTATGAGAAAATTCACCACGACTTCCTTAAGAGTGACCATCCAGCCGTCACTCGCATGAGAAGCGACAGTGACAACACCTACATCGGGGTGACTTACAAGAATGAAAACAAAATGAAGGACAGAGAGAGTGGTTTTGATGAGCAGAGACTTAGTGCTGACAGCGGCTACATCATCCCCCTTCCTGATATTGACCCAGTGTCAGAAGATGAGTCGGGCAAAAGAAATCGGCACAGGTAATGAGAGATAAGATTGCTGAGTTTAAATAAGTATAATCTACATTAACTCAGAAAGGTCAATGTGAATGCAGGTGGCATAATCTAACATACAGGGTTACCAGGTGTCCAATATTCAACCGGATTGTCCTGTATTTGGACACTGTTCAGTAAAAAATTAGAGGTAATACTGGACATGTATGTCTCCGGTGTTACCTCTCTGGACATAGTGACCTGACCGGCTTGGGTAAACGAGAAGGCCTATTGCTAGGGGGCTGGGCAGCTTCCTCCATCCTGATTGGCTGCTGCTGGGATGCAGCCAATCAGGAGGAGGTGTCAGGAACCCTGGGGTTGGGGCCAAGGAGAGGAGGAAACAGCATGGAGCGGTGAGAGGTCGCACCCTTCATCATTGTATCCAGTATTTTTGGAGAAGCCACCTGGTAACCCTGCTAACATGGAGAAAACAGACCAAAATGCTAAAATAAAAAGAAACTGTTAATGTTTGTTTCTACTCCTAATTAAAAAGGTTTCATGTGAGCTTTGTCTAAACTCAAGGCCCGTTGATAAATTATAATAATGGAAATAAATTACATCTATTCATTTTTTTCGATGTTTACAATGCCTGTATAGCATTTTAAAGCGGCAATACCCTTTACTCGCCATTAAAAAAAAAGGATCCTTTTGTTTAATCATGGTGAAATCCTTTTGAATTTAGCAATAGCACCCTTTTTAAATGCTGTAGTTGCAATTTGGACAGTCCATTGGCTAAAACTTTGCGTCCAAGTGAAATTAAAATCGCCGCTGCCATCAACACACAATAAAACAACAGATATTGCCATGGTAACAATTGGCGACAGTGAAACAATAAACAAGTCAAAACTCCGCCAAACGAAAGAAAAAGTGTAAGTCAAGAAAAAGACCAGCACAATATAAATTAACAGTGTATTTGACTTTGTGTTTTTTATTCTGTATGGGACTGCTGCTTTAAAAGTTGCATGCTGTTATCCTAAGAGTTTAAGATAGCAGCCTCCTAATCTGCAACCTTTATCTTGACTATTAAAGTCTTACTACTATAGTATAACTGAACATCAAAATATATTTGAGACCTAGAAAGACATAGACTCATATTAGAGCTTAACTTATATTTCAATGTATCTTTTCAGTTCGCAAACCTCTGATGAAAGTGCAATTGAGACTGGTTCCAGCAGTTCTACATTCATGAAGAGAGAGGATGAGACCATTGAAGATATTGAGATGATGGATGACATTGGGATTGATTCCTCAGATCTAGTGGAAGACAGCTTCCTGTAAAGCTTCACATATCAAACAATGAAAATAAAAGGGAATGGCTGTGAAGTCCAAGGATTTCTATTCTTCAATTGGAAAACCACTTTATTGCATTGGACAGAGAGGCAGTAAAATGTTTGCATTGCCAACGATGTGGTACTTCCTGGGACTTCATTTGTACCTACATCACAATTATCAACTGGAATTAATGGTTGTGACAGGGACCAACGAACATAACTCCTCCTTTTAGTGCATATCATCAAGCGGTACTTCAATAGCATCTCAGTATATTTTTGTGTGTTTTTTTTAAATGCGTGGATGGACATCAAAACTGTAGCTTTGTATTTCAAGGGGCATTCATGACAATGAAGAACATGAAATCGTACTGCAGCGGAATTTCATCATTGTAATTATGTAAATAACTAAGAAGTGATGCAAACATATTATTTGGACTAATAGAAAAGACCACTTGTGTGAGATGTGTATTCCGTTCCATTGGCTGCTGTTACACAATCATGTCAAATTCCTTTAAAACCACTTTTGAAACATTTAAGACTGAAGGAAACTCAGAAGTATTATTTTTTTATGACAATAAAAATGAAAAATAAGAAGACGGGATTACAAATAATAAATTGTGGGGCTAAGGCCCTGTTTTACTATGTCATTATAAATGTTACTTTGTCGTGTAAGTAATGTCAGTATTAACAATAATACTAAATGTATTTTTGATAACCCTTTGTACCTAACCGGAAGCACAATGTTTAACATGCAGAAGAACATAGATGAATTTATAAGGATTCTTAACATATTTTTTTCTGTGGATTAATACTGACATTAAGGATAATTCTTCTAGCAGAAGTTAGCTCGTATGCTATAGAACTCTGTGTAGTGATAGCAATAAAAGTTCGATTGACCACTACGGAGAGTTTAGAGGAAGCTATAACTGTGGTGCTGGAACTAATTGTGAAGTGTTTTGCATACAGTAGTCATTTCTAAATCTTTTACAATGTAAGTGCTACTAATCGCCAGCATTAATAATAACTGTTAACGGAATAATAACACAAACTACTCGAAACAAGATTATTTTTGTAACTTTTTAGGTACATTTTCTTGATTTGGCTGTTGATATCAATCAGGATTAGCTTGAAGACAAACGGTACAAACATTTTGTGCATTTGAAAGCTGTAATGTTTGCTGTCCCTGGAGCTTCTTAAGGAATACTCTCTGCAGCACACACATACAATGAACTATACTGCTATTGGTGTTATTCTGGGGCGCTACTTGCACATAGATTAATGGGAACATGATGTAAATTTGATAGTAGTGAACGATTTGCCATCATGTATGGCAAATGTTTCATTGCAGGCTGTTATTTCTTTGAAAAATGTAAAATACCAATATAAGAGCAAAATGTTTATTGCAGCCTTTGCCTGTTGGCGATTTTCATGCTGGGTGTAAAGACTGGACTTCCAATGTAATACAATCCAAATTATATGCAATGTAGACTGGAAAATGGTTCCGTATTCATTACCAAACCTGACTTAAAGGACCAAATCTAAAGGATGTTTATGTTTTTAAGATTTATAGCAGAGCCGATATCTAAATACAGCTGTGTAGCGGTTTTACACTCATTGCCACTATAATTATTTACCTTTTGGATTAGTAGGAAAAAACAAAAAAAAATGCTAAAAGTCTTTGTTTTTTTAATCTCTAAGATACAACATGATTTTCTCCATAAAACAGCTTTGTTTTAAAACAGCAGTAGATATTTTATTAAATGTGGTCTGCATAAAATAGTCCTAATATCTGATGAAGGACGTAAGCTATGATGATGTTATACATCAATTTGTATATTTGTATTACTATATAGTCCTTAAATACTGCCAAAACAATTATGTTAAGCTGTATCACTGCCTTTGTTTATATTTGTTTTGACTGTGATGTACTCCACAGATGCGTTAACTGTTGCACTTTTAAATGTCCAAAATTATATTTTAGAATAATAAAAACCTACATGTTTCTAAAATGGAAGTGTGACTTCGGAGTTGAAAGAAATGGGTAAATGGATGATAAAAGGTCCATGTATGTTTTTTTTTAATGGGGGCAAATTTTAAGGTACTCCTACATTCCTAAGGATATATGTATATATATATTTGCATATATATATATATATATATATATATATATATATATATATATATATATATACATATATATATATATATATATATATATATGTGTGTGTGTGTGTGTATATTTATTTTGGTAAGTTGTTTGTCTGTTCGCTATGCATTTGGACACCTTAAGCCGCGTCCATAGTGGGACGCGCTAGCTTCCGCGCTCCTCTGTGACGTGGCATCATGCTTGAAATACAAACTTGTTTGTATTGCTAAGCACGTAGCACATGTGCACACGCTAGCGCGCATATGCATTGGCATCATAGTGTTTGTACGAAGCTCGCGCCGTATCCTGCACTATGGACGCGGCCTTAAGATATCGTAACCAAATTTTGCATGATGGTTCCTGAGCTCAAGGAGCAGGATTTTGTCTATGTTTGGATACAGTTGGATACCATTTTGAATAGGGATGCCGGACTGAAACTTTGAAATCTGCACTGATTTTAACCAAATTTGGCAGGATTGTAAATTGCTGGACTGAATTTACAATATCCATGTTTTTCATATGGTCAACTTTATGTTGGATGCTCCAGAGTGGGAACTGGAAAAAAATTGTATTTTTTTGCGCCTGATGGGAAAACCAAAAATATAGTTTACCCAACAGCATTAAAATAAAAATACATATTTTTTTTCTATTAAGAAACATAAAAAATTTAATTATACATTTATAAATCTCAGTATTTTGGGGTTTGACAGAATTCCCGAGCGATGCCGTGTACTTTCAGTTAGTTTGTGTATGTATGTATATGTATATAATACAGATGTGAAATAAAGCAAAAATACAAACATAGTGAACACAAAAAAGTGCATTGATACAAACTAATATATATCCATATGTAAAAATAAGGAATGATCTAAAGTCCAGTGAAGAAATCCATAGTATGTGGATAATGTTACTTTAAGCGATAGAAAAACGCAATCCGGAGTCAAAGGCTGCTTGTCAGACCAGATCCAGGAAAATCTACAAAACAGAAATGAGAAGCGCACGCTCCATTGTGTGTTAAAGTATAAAAAATAGCAATTTATTAAAAAAACGGACAACAATTGCCCACTCTATGGTACATGATAAAAAATAGCATTGGATATTTGACCATCAGGTTACCGGAACCGGCTTGAAGAATCCTGTCAATGATGGTAAACAGAGACAGTCAGATATAGATCTCCTTAATATCGGCAAGAACCGTGGTATAGGGCCCACAAAAGGCTCAAACCGTCAACATAGCTGCAGTAGTTGTGAAGGGGAGTGATGGTAAATGATCCCAGCAGTCAGTCGGCCGCCAGGAAACAACTACGACAGAGATGCGCATACCAGGCTGTTTGCTTCCACAGGGTAAATCCTTGTGCACAGTATAACGGAACATGGTGACGTATCAAGCCCGACCGTTTCATCACCACAAGGATAACTTCATCAGGGGGGGTCTGTTTTATATATATTTTTTATTCTTGGCCACGTTGCTCCAACAATTTTTCTGATTTCATCCTCCCATCTTACGTTTGCTCATTGTCTTGCTCTTTTAATCTCTCTTGGAATCCAGTTGAGTACCATCTTTGTCCAGCGATAGTAATTTCTTCTTGCGATATGTCTGGGCCAGTGCCATTTTAATTTCTTCACCCTTGTAATGTCACAGACTTTTGTTTCCTTCCGAACCCATTCATTCTTTTTTCTGTTTCTTCTGGTAATACCCAGCATACATCTCATGGCCTATTGGTGCCTAAGAAATGGTCTACGATCTTCATTGCATTATTTGTTCTTTTTTTCTATTTTATCTTCTTTATTCAGGACCTCTTCTGTCCTGTTGACCATTCAGGCCTATATGGGAATACAATCTTCTGTAGCAGTGGAGATTTGAGGAAGTGGCAAGTAAGAGATAAACAAACAACGTGACGATGTAGCGCTCCATTTAAAAATGTAAAAGCCATACAAATGGATCCAAAAAGTGAAAAAGGGCAGCCTAACACATTTCGCACAGTCTTTTTGACCATAAAAAAAGAATCCTAGAATGCTGGATTTCTTAGCTCTTCAAGACCCCATCATGGCTCCCCACATACAGTAGAAAAAAGTGAAAACAAGTGGAGCTATTTTTTTTGTAAAAAATAAATAACTAAATAATTGTATTAAAATCCACAATATCCCCCAATTCTCACTCATATCTGAGGTAAGGGAAAATCCATAACACTCAACCATTTACTTCGGTAAGGCTTGGACGGTGTAGTCACTGCTGATCTGACACACAGTTATGGAGTTTCTCTTCCTCTCGGTCCCGTCGCCGTCCAGCTCTGCCCCAGATTGCTTCTGCCTCACCGTTAGGCTCTAAGTCACCATGTGGTGTTTGCACAGTGCTACCATATCCCTACGCGTTTTGCTGTTCACAGCTTTGTCACGATGTGGCGGGTTAACGGAATTAATCCCCCTTTACAACACGCCTCTTATGTACATCAATCAATGCAGCTAACAAATATCATCCACATAAGATATAAATATATATGTAATAAATAAGGAAGAAGACCATCCTAAAAAGGACAATCCATTATAATAATAAACCGCTAACGAAAGTATAATATAATACAAAGCATCTCATATATTTCTATATTATTCAAAGTTTTTTTGCATGTATTTGGCGGGTGTTTAATTTTTTTTTATTTGGAGGTGATTTTTTTGTATGTATTTGGGGGAGGTTGTATGTCTTTGGGGAGTGGATTGGGTATGTATGTATTTGGGGGTGGGCTTTATTTTTGTATGTATTTGGGGGTTGTAGTGGGTATGTATGTACCTTGCAGTGGGGCTTCTTTTTGTATGTTTTTGTGGGGTGGGATTTTTTTGTATGTAGCGCACATTCCCCCACCCTCTGGGAGATGTGTGGCTACGGTGTGTGTTAGGCTGCGTCCAGGGTACCTTCTCGCGTGCTGAGGCGCGCGGAGGCTGAGGGAAAGCGGGTGCTTTCCCTGGCCTTTTTCCGCGCGCCGTGCGCGGGGTGTCGGGGGGGCGTGCCAGTGACGTCACGGAGCTGGTTCGCCCTCATTGGGCGAACCGCTTATGTGACCGGCCCTGCGCTCTGGCGAGCGCCAAATCTAAAATTTGTATAAGACCTACGCTTCTGAACGCTTGCGGAAGCATAGGCGAGCCCCTACTAAAGCCGCTCTCATTGCGGCTGTAGAGGCTCACTGGTAAGCACCAGCGCGCCTCAGCACGGGCGCTGACCATGGCCCTGAGCCCTGAGCCTCCGCTGCTGGTAACCTGGGGTGTACCTGAGTCGATGATCGGTAGCGCCTCCACCTGTACGGGATTTTACTATGTGGAATGACCCCGTTACAGGAACCCCATGCAACAAAACACACTTTGGTAAGTATAACAGTTTTACTGCACAGAATATATATATATTTATACAATATACACAACCACCTGGTGACAATGACCAATCAACACCTTGATCCCACCTATTGAGATAGTCACCCAAAGTACTGAGAGGCCCTTGAGCACGCAACCACCCTGGTGTCCACAAGCGGCAATCCCACCAAAATGTGTAGGTCAGCGCTGCCCACAAGAACTGATGTGTAAGTTGGTGCACATGTTGTACCTGCCCAGGCGCTCCTGCACCCGGGTATGGCGGAATGTGATGAGAATCCACTATTCCAGCGATGTCGCGTAGGCTCCGCCTCTACGGTGGGTGGTTCCCGCGTGGATGGTACCACCATGAAGAATGTCTAGGTGGATAGAGGGATGATCTGGTCCCAGATCACCACAGGCCAGGTAGCAGCCGTGTTCTGGCTGAGTTCCTCACGCTTATGCTACAGGGGCAGTGTCCCTATCTACTGGGCCTGTCCCTGCAGCAACCACGAGCTTAAAGGGGAGTCGGGGCCTAACAGGGGGTCTAGGCCTAGTGCAGATGCCACAGACACCTGCCCATACCTCCTACCCTGACCATGTCCCAGCTCCGACTGGCGTGGTACAGATGCACCAAATATATCTATTCCCTGCTGCAAGGGATCTCAGTGCCATATGACTGCAGCCCCTGAGGCTGCTGGGAACTGTAGTTCTCCTGCGGAGGCTCCTGGGTAATTGCTGCCGCTGTCGCGCCCGCACTGTGCATGCGCAAGCTTCGGGCATGCGCGATCAGACACAAAATGGCTGAGCCCTGTGAAGGAAGCCGCCGGGGACCTCCGACGACCCGGTCACCTCGACTATCAGCCCGGGATGCCTGCAACTACTCCCCGCAGCTACCGACACCTCTCTCCACGCTCCCCCCAACCTGCTGCCAGTCACAGCTGCTGTAAGAGGAGGGAGACCCAGGCTATATGTATGTATTTGGGGGGGTACTTATTGGGGGGGATTGTGTGTGTGGCCAGGGGGGGCGGGGGGAGGGACTGAGTGTGAGGAGGGGAAAAAGAGAGAGGTGAGGGGACATAACAGAGGGAGTTAGGAAAAGAGAGAGGGGTGAGCGGAGAGAGAGTGAGTGAGGAAGAGAGGCGATAAAAGTGAGACATGGGAACAAGGGAGGGGGAATAGAAGACGGTGTTCGCGAGGGGGTGTTTAATGGGGCGGGGCTCACAAGACCGCCGACACGAGGGGGGGGGGGTGAGGGGGTTGTTGAAACTCTAGTTCTGGGCCCTGGAAAATCTGTTGGCGGCCCAGTCTTGCCCAAGAACCTCCCAGCATGGAGAGATGCATTGCATGAAAGTCTTGAGTATGAGTCACATGACATGCTCTAGCACACTCATCATTCTGTCTCCTCAGGCACGTTCGCAGAAAGTCTCTCTCCAGTCCTTATAAGTGCAATCTCATGTGTATGCAGGCAATCCAGCGACCCTTAACTGTTTCAGTTTTATTTGTTAATTTCCTTTAATACGCTATAAAGTAATAACTGAAAACAGCAGATCAAGAGAAAAATATTAAAATCGAATTTTGGGAGATTCAAAAAAGCTGATGCAGATGTGAACTGACCCGACATAACTGTGAGGCTACTTAACAAAAATGTTCATGCCCTAAAAGGGATGCATAGGCAAAAAGTAGCAGCCTGATGTCTTTTGTAATAAGCAGTATAATATCATCCAAAGGTTACTCTACAGAAAGTGTGCATGTGCCCTCATGATTCTATAGCAATCCAATGCGACTTCCATACACTATCCTCTCCAGCACACATGCTTGTTACGGTACTGGCTTTCTACAATGAGAAGGGAAGTTAGCCTAGCGCCAAACCCAATAACTATTTTAACTAATAATGAAATGTCTCTCTAAGTGCATTTTCACTTAACACCACTAGATGGTACTATAAGATCTTGTAGTTGTCTATGTGTGCAAAAGAATCTCATTTGCATCCAATAAGCTACCTACGATACACTCATGCAATAGTTACTATGCGTCAGGAGATTTGTTACTTTTAAAGAAAGTACTTACTGTGGTATATGAGAACATTACATATTTTTTTGTATTACTTACATTTTATTAACCACTAGCTGATATACCCGGGCGTGGAAGGGCAGGGGGCATGGAGTGGAAGGGCGGGGGGGGGAGGGGAGGGGCGTGGAAGGGCGGGGGGGGGGCCAAGGGGCGTGGAGGGCAAAGGTCGGGGGGCAAAGGGCAGGGAGGGGCGGGGAAGCAAAGGGCAGGGAGGGGCGGGGGGCAAAGAACAGGGAGGGGCACAGGGGCATCACAGGCACCCACTGATACGGGGGCATCACAGCCACCCACTGACACGGGGGCATCACAGGCACCCACTGACACGGGAGCATCACAGCCACAGGCTGCACCCACTGACACAGGGAAGTTCACAGCCACAGGCTGCACCTTGTCCCACAGACAGAGCTGCACCCACTACCAGGCTAAGGACAGACCCACTCACGTCCTGTACAAAGGCTGTGGCACTTACATACCCCCTGCACACAGGCCGCGGGTGGCACTGACCTGCCGGTAGCCGCTGTCCGTGGGGTTGAAGTCGCTGCCCCCGGGCCGAAGGGAGAGCTGCAGGTGTGGGAACCCGTGCAGCGAGTACACCCACCAGGGAGGTAGGTATTCCACGCGAGACATCCTCCCACCCGCGGCGGGTGGGTCACAGTGCGGAGAGTGCGGGGAGCGGACACAGCGGCATCCCGGGGAGGAGGAGAGCGTGGGGGCGCACGGTGCGTGCACACAATTGAGAGCCATGGTGAGGTGAGAGTCCCCCGTTGTGTCCTGGGCGCTCGCTCCGCTCCTCCGCTGACTGTAGCGGTGCCGGGGGGGGGGAGGTGGGTGGAGGAAAAAGCGCAGGAAACCGGGAGACCCGACCCGGGGAGAGGAGGAGGTGCGCGCGGGTCCCGATGAGCGCCACGCACTGCGGCTATGATGAGTTGGATTTCAAGCTGATGTTCGGGGAGGAAGCGGCGGAGCCTCCGGGACCGGCGGGTAAGAGGTGTGTGTGTGTGTGTGTTGGACCTTTGGCCCGTCACTCCGCCTCAGGCCAATGAGAGGTGTGCGGGGGCGGGCGGGCCAAGGGACCAATCAGATTGCTGCTAGGGACAGTGCAGACAGGGACACATACAATGCTTTCAGAAATATATAGTAAGATTACAATTTTTTCTAGAAGAGGGTACAGAAAAAAGGGGTAACGGGTACACATTAAAGGGGGATACAACTTAATTAAATCACATCCGCTGAAACTGTGGAATAATAGAGCGATACACGAGCGGGCATTTGCACATACCCAATTACTTATATACAGGATGCAAGGAACGGAGAACGCATACAATCTTAAAAACCATCTATAATAGCAAATGAGTAAACTAGATGGGGTTACTAAGGATGGAATAAATGTTCAGCCCTGGTAATATAATAAAGTCTAATCAGGGCTGTTATGTTCTGCGGAATAAGATTAATTTAGGAAGCAGGTGAGTTTTCCCCATTTGACAGATGGACCAAATTCTATTTTGTATTTGCAGCAAAGATGGAACTAGCTGCTTTTTGAAATGAGCTGCAATTTAGGATGTGGGGAATCACTTTATATACATTTCTATTGCGATCCTCAACTGGTATGCTGAGAAGAAATAGCCATGGGTCACAATTAAAATAAAGGTTCAGGCTTCTCTGTGTTCAATTATGAATTGAGCCCCAAAGTTCTGTAGCCAGAGGGCCAGTGTACACCACATATGTAGTAAAGAGGCCGGTTCACCAAAACCTTTAGGGCAGAGGGGGAAGTCAGAGGAAACATTTTAAAAAGTTTAATCGGGGTGAAGTACCACTCGAACATAATAATGTATGCATTCTCCTTAACAGTTGTACAATATAGCTGAATGAATAAATTCCAAAATCTTCTCCCACTCATCGTAGTCTAATTTAGAATTTAAATCTGTCTCCCATTGTTTCATACTCTTAAGGTTCACTTGAGAGAAAAAGGAACTATATAAACTAGATGTAAAATCCTTTTGGTTTGCTGCATTTAAACAGATGCCTTTCAAAATTAGCAATATGATTTTTTTTGGTTAAAGAAACCTCTAAAATTGTAGGAAGTGAGAAAAATCTTGTTTTGGCAGGCCTTTGTCCGGGATGAGAGATTCGGGGGACTTGAGCTTTTAACCCGGGCAAAAGTCTTTAAGCCTTAAAATGCCCAAAGACCACCAAACTCTGATATCTAGGCTAGACATACCAGATTTAAAATCCCAGTTATCGAAGCGGGGGGGTACTTAGAAAATTTGGGCTAGTAATGTTATTTTTAAAATGGTTGGCCTCCCAGAATTTCAGAGTGGGATATTGTATGGAGTTTGTTCCGTAACAAATTTCTCAAAAGTCCCGGGAGCCAAAGAATAATTCCTATCTTAAAAGGGGCGATTATGGAGGATTCCAGCTCAATTCACCTCTTAAGAGCTGGATTAGCATGCCAGAGGATCAAACTGACTCACCTAGGTGGCCTTGTTGAAGGAAACAAGGCAGGGTAGAGCCGAGCCATCTACATTAGGTGGCTGAAAAAGAATACACCTACTGACTGCCAAATAAATATAGGCATTTTTGATTGTACATATATCATATCCTTGACGATAATTGGTATTTGTAGGGTTTAGAAGAGATATATGGTAATAACATTGGGAGGAGATTGATTTGAATCGTGTGGATTTATACGATCCAAAACATGTTGAACTTGATCAAATCTGGAGGTCTTTCTTAAGTATTTTCAGATTTTGATAATTTGTTTGATATTGTAACGATGTGCTCACCACAAACAAGGCATGACCGCGAGGCCGAGATGGGGATTTGATAAACACCAACCCAGTGTAGATTGGTCGAGGTAGCCGGGTCGGAGTAGGAGAAGTCAGGATGCTATATGATACTTGCCGAGATCTGGATAGGTGAGGTATGGATCGTTGCAGGTACTAGTCAAGGTCGGGATTAGAGAGGTGCGGATCGTCATGGGTAAGCCGTGGTCAGGAGCGGAGAGGTACGGATCGTCGTTTGCAAGCCGGGTCAGGAGTGGAGAAGTACGGAATCCAAAAACAAGCAAGGTCAGGAACTCTGGACAAAACAGGCAAGGCACAGACAGCAGGCAGGACTGTAGTGAACACAGTGCACATACACATGGTTATGCTCAGCCGATGTGCCAAAGGGCAGGCTGAGCATATATAGGGAGAACAGTCCAATGAGGAGGGAGCATACTCTCTAGTAAGCTTGGCTGTGGTTGGCTGCTGGAAAACACAGTTGAATCCTATTGTGCAGCGGAACAAGATTGATTTGGCGCGCTTGCGCTGGTGCCACGCAGAGCGGGTGTGTGCAAGCGAAGCCTAGTGGTGGGGCCAGCGGAGGTGGCATTAGAAGCCGAGGGAGATCCGCGTGTGCCCCTAGGAGATACTCTGGCAATGGTTGGTCTGTGTGAGGACTCGGGAGTCACGGCGGTCGCAGCGTGACCTCCCCTCACCTCTTTTGGCTCCCGCTGCTGTGGGGCTCCGTCCTCGCCGCTCCCGTCTGACCTCCGTGGTGGGGGGCTCCCCCGTCCTCTCCGTCGTGCTGCCGCTGCTCCACGTCCTAATGGTGCACGGGCGCCTGCCATTGCCCCTGCGCGCGCATCCCCTCCCGTTACGGAGCATGTGCCGACACAAGTTAATTTATTCACTGCTCTTGCAGTGAAGCCACGCCCCCTGCCCACACGCTGGTTACCAGTTAACCCTAAACCTTACCACCTGGTGGCCTATTATGGGGACCAATCCTGGGCAGCTCCTCGGCCTCCAGGCCTGCCTCCGCTTCCCATTAGTCAGCCACAGTATCTAGTATCTGTCCTACCTCTCTCACATCGCTCGACATAGTCTCTCTTGTGGATGTCTATTCTGGCTCTCCCTATTGTCTTTGTTACTCAGGTTATGACTCGGCTCGGCGGACTTCTCTCTTTGGCTCTCGACCCCGGATCTCCCTGATGACGCAGCTTCTTTTGCCCCTGGACCCCTGCTCGGACCCCTACCTTCCAGACCTCACCTATCCCTGGCCTTGGCTAACGGCAACTACTACTACTCTGCTTCCGGTACCGGCAAGTATTGCTACAGCTATTCCCACCTGGCCAGGCAACCCCAGACACCACACTCTGGACACGCTCCTTCTGCTGTGGGTGCGTGCACATATACGTCCCCACCTCAGTATAAGGGACAGGTCTGGTCTGCGGGCAGCACCGGCGTAACAGTCTGTGAGATGTGCTGTAGGAGGCAGCAGATGCAGGGTGGGTGTAGGTGAGTAGAGAGCGCGCCGAGAGGAGCGCGGATGATGGATCCTTACAGATATAAGGATTAGAGATGGGCGAATCCACCCAAATCCGTTTCCCGGAATTTCGCTGATGTTACCCCCAAAATAATTTTTTGAGAAAACCAATTTAGGCGGTTTCATCAAAATCCGCCATTGGATACAACCCGTGGACGGATTTGTAGAATCCAATCCGCGGATTTAGCAATCCGTTGGCGGATTCTTAAGACTCTTAAAAATCCACCAACGGATTGCTGAATCCGTGAATTTGATTCTACAAATTCATCCACGGGTTGCAAAATCTGCGAAGTGTATTGGTTATAATAATAAAAAATCCCCAAAATGCAAATCGCCCATTTTGACATTGTTCTGCTGAAATCCATGGACCAAAGGAACCAGCTGATCCGCCGCAGATCGACATTCACCCAAAAAAAATTTGCCCATCACTAATAGGATTCATAGAAGTATGTGTGGTTTTTACGTAGATATTTGATAGCCTAAGTTCTCTAATTGAAATAAAAATATATATATATTAATTTGACAATATCACAAGGTAAAGTAATATTTAACACTTCAGATTTGTTATTATTTATTTTGAACCTGACAATTTATTGAAACAGTCCAATCCACTAAAGAAATTGGGTAAAGAGATTATCGGCTTTGAGAGAGTCAATAAGATATTGTCTGTGAAGAGCAAAAGTGCATACAGGCATACCCCGCTTTAAGTACACTCACTTTAAGTACACTCGCGAGTAAGTACATATCGCCCAATAGGCAAACGTCAGCTCACGCATGCGCCTGTCAGCACGTCCTGAACAGTAATACCGGCTCCCTACCTGTACCGAAGCTGTGCGCAAGCAGGGAGAATATAGAGCCTGTTACAGATGTGTTATTTACATCAGTTATGCATGTATATAACGATTGCAGTACAGTACATGCATTGATAAGTGGGAAAAGGTAGTGCTTCACTTTAAGTACATTTTCGCTTTACATACATGCACCGGTCCCATTGCGTACGTTAATGCGGGGTATGCCTGTATATCTTTAACTTGAATTTCATGAATATCACCATTCTTCCTAAAATAGAAGGCTAAGGGTTCCATTAACAATGCAAACAAAAGAGGTGACCGGTGACAACCCTGCCAGGTTCCACTTTTAATCAAGATTATATCTAAATGCATTCCCATGCATAACATCCTATATGAGGGTGAGGAATAGAGAGATAAAACTGCCCGTAGAAAATGATGCTCAAAATCCAAAGCCCTCAAGTGCTTACGACATATAGCACAAATCAATATTGTCAAATGCTTTCTGCGCATCTAGCGCGAGTAGCAAAGATCCCATTAAAATTTTTTGGAATGTTACTTATTTCTATGGTGAAAATATAGGTAATAGACAGCACTCAATTTGGAAATATGAAAAAATTGTGATAACTAAAAAGAGAAGTAACCGGTGCATGGGAACAAGGACGAACCCTAATCCCTCCACGTAAACAGAATAAAAAGAAGGGAATTTCCCAGCACTCATAAATAGAAAATAAATATAATGGGAATAAGCCCAATTAGTTTTAATGCGGTGAATAGAAAAAATATATAACATCAATCAAATGAACCACAATCAGAATAAATGTGCAAACTGCAAAAAAGGTCTACTCTTGTGTACAAATCCAATGTGGTCTGAAACGCAACATGTGGGGAGGGAGAAACACGGGGCAGGGGAAGGAGGGGGAAAGGTAAAGACAAGGAAAACAGCAGGGAAGCAGGGGAATAAGGGAGGGCAATGTTCCGGGGGGTGAGCCCCTTCTTCAAGCCCATTCCCAAAGATCTAGATGGCACAGGGTACTTACCCTAAAGACAAAAATCTCCCTAAAGCAAATCACAAAATGTAGTGTATAGTGGCGTAGCCCGTTCTGTAAACAAGAACCTTAGTTTAAGCCTAAATGGGTAATATAACATAGAGGAGCAATCCCTTAAAACAGAATATATACTCATTGGGCAAAGGGAGCCTGGCCAAGCAGCATACTGCTAATGATAAGTTTCACAAATGGCACCCTACTGAGGCAATGATAACTGAATCCACAAGTGAAAATGGTCAGGTCAACTCAACAGAGCAAACTAGCAACAACAGGGAACCACAAGTCTATAGTCCAGTGGGTGAAGCACCAATTAGAGATACTGTTTAACAGACAATCTAGAAAAAGCAATAAAGCAAAAAGAAGTTACGTCCGGTGCAGGGAATCTGTCCATGATGATCCACTGCTGACCGTTTGCCTCTTGTTGTGTTTGGGGATGCTGCTATTCGATGCTATAACTCCTGCCTGAAATATCCATCTGAGCTGACGTCATCGGGGGGTGTTGGCTGCGGCCGTGCGCCGTGATTGGCTGGTCACGTGCCAACCATATGCAGCTTACGGCGCCATGCATCATGGGAGCCACAAAGTGCCCCGAATTCGTTTTTTAAGGAGAAGGGAGCTGTGATCTTTCTACGCATGCGCCAACCTCCTGTCTTTGCGGTCGAGCCGGAG